>NW_027008621.1:71549-84830 GCF_036934945.1 Oncorhynchus masou masou
GTGCTGCTGTCAACTGTTGTGGGTCAAGGTACTGTATTTTGTGTATAATGGAAGTATTGAGACTAACCCTAGTTTATATCCTTTCCTTGTCTCCTTTCCTCAGCTTCTCCTGTGCTCCCTCTATGAGATCTATCAAGCACTCGAGGAAGCTCTGGACAATAACTCCAACCACCCGAGTGTCGCGCCTATATACTTCCCCCTGGAACTAGCACGGCTGGAGTCAGTGGAGAGAGACCTGGAGCATTTCTATGGGCAGGACTGAGAGAGAAGATTGTTGTACCGGCTGCCACTAAAATATATGCCCATAGACTCAGACAGGTGTGTATTAAACTGGACTGGTCTGTGGAAGTTGAATCGTACCATAATGCTTTATAACAGGGTTTCCCAAACTCGGTCCAGGGGCCTCCTCTGGGTGCACATTTTAGTTTTTGCCCCAGCACCACACAGCTGATTCAAATAACTACCTCATCATCAACCTTTGATTATTTAAATCATCTGTTTAGTGCTAGGGTAAAAAACTAAACGTGCACCCAAAATGAGACCCAAGACCGAGTTTAGGAAACCCTGCCTTATGTAACCATGAAGGGGGCAAATGAGGGTTTTAAAAATCCAATGTAAATTCAGCCAAACGTTAGAAGTTGAGATAATGAAAATTGTAAAAAATGGGTTACTTGGAATGTTTTTATAGTGCATTCACACCAATGACTGTACTGACTATCTCTCTCCTTCTCTCCTTCCCTCCACAGATCGGCAAAGACAACCCTGAGTACCTAGTGGCCCACGCGTACACCCGCTACCTCGGCGACCTATCTGGCGGACAAGTCCTTGGCCGCATTACCCAGAAGTCTCTGGGGCTGAAGGGTGGCGAGGGTCTGTCGTTCTTTTCCTTCCCGGGCGTGAGCAGCCCCAACCTGTTCAAACAGCTGTACAGGAGTAGAATGAACAGCATAGAGCTGGAGGAGGAGGAGAGGAAAGGAATGCTGGAGGAGGCTGTCAGAGCCTTCGAGTTGAACATCAAGGTGAGGAGGAGAGGAGGATGGAGGAGGAGTGGAGAGGAGGATGGAGGAGAGGAGGATGGAGGAGAGGAGGATGGAGGAGAGGAGGATGGAGGAGAGGAGGATGGAGGAGAGGAGAGGAGTGGAGGATGGGGTGGGTTGGGGAGATGGGGGGGTGACGAGTAATAGGGAAACGGGATAGCCATGGTTTAGGGGTATTAGGATAGGGATATTAGGGTTGGTGTTCAACTATAAGCTAAGTGAGTGCCATTTAGTTTTTTTTAATGAGCTTCTTGGCTCTTCGTACATAAGACGACTGACTTTTGACTGATGTTGTCTTGCCTCTGTCTGTGATGCAGGTCTTTGACGATCTTCAGAAGATGGTGTCTGTGACAGAGAGGGAAAGTGAGCTCATACATACGACAACCAGAAATAGATGCACAAGACACATGTCGACACATTCCAAAGAGGCTGATGGTAAGTTACGCACACACACAGACACACACACACACGCGCGCATAGGCACATGCATGTGCGAACACACGCACGCACACACAGACACCACGCGTACGCACACACACACACGACTGAATATGATGACGGTGATATTTAGTACTTATGCAGTTAGTGTGTTAGATAATACTAATAATTCCTCCTTTTCTCAGGAGAGAAACTGACGGCGAGATCCCTTCAGATCCAGACCAGTCTGGTCAACGCATCACCCCTCTTCAGAATGTTGCTGGGGATCTGTGTCGCCCTGGCAACGGTTGGCATGGGAATCTATGCTTTTTAAAGTTGTAAAGAAGTGTTTTCAGCAAAGTTGTATCCGTCCATAACAGAAGATTACCTGACACCTAGATGATGTTGGGAGTATTTTTGTACTTTAAAGACCTTAAAGAGGATGAAGGACCCCATATTTTATAATGTTGTTGATCCTAAATAGGTTTAAAAGTTGTTAAAAAAACGAAATACTGTACAGAAGTAAGTAATAACTTAGTAATATAAATTCTTATAGTTCCTGTGTTGTATGTAGCCACATTAAACTATGAGTTAGGATGTGTATGATATTGATACATGTCCATGTGTCTGACTGGCAGTACTGACTCAATGTCCACCAGTATAAAATCCCTAGGACACTAGAAATAGACTAGTAGTCCTGAACATTTTGTGAAATTTCTGAATCATTTATCAATGTCACTGTGAAAATGAGAGCAAAATGAAATCTATCCTTTTTCATTTACAATCTCAGGATTTAGCCATTGCTACTGTAATATTTCTACCTGTCGAAAATCCATTTTTGTAAAGTCAGTTATACTGTTTGTAAAATTTGTTCAACAAAAATATTTTTTATATATTGTATGTATTTGTACATTTTTTAATAAAAAGAGTCTACCATGTGGGGTATAAAATGCACAGATAATTTCTTCATCGTCTACATTATTTAAAATCCTTTCCTCTATCAACATCCAACCACAGAGTAACAATGTAGATTGAACATGTAGTTTTATCTCAATCAGTGTGCATAAAAAAAGTTAAATGAATATACTTCTAAATGAAAAGAACAACAATAAAATAGAAAAATAAACATATCAGGCTGTTCCAGTTCTGTTCTAGTAGGAGTCTTGTGGGGTTTCTAATCAGAAATGCTAAGGCCCAAATCCCATCATTCTATTTCCCAAATAATAACAGACAAATTACATAACAATGTCAGGCTGTTAGAATTCTCTTCTAGTATACGAGTCTTGTGGTGGTAATAGGCTTTAGAAGCCCCTTCATTACATTTCCTTCTGAAGCTGTTGCGAATCCTCCTCATCTTCTTTGGCTTGTCATGCTCCACTTCCTGTCCAGCGCAGTCCTCGAAGACTGAGAAGGCTGGTCATCTTCTTTGGCTTGTCATGCTCCACTTCCTGTCCAGTGCAGTCCTCGAAGACTGAGAAGGCTGGTCATCTTCTTTGGTTTGTCATGCTCCACTTCCTGTCCAGTGCAGTCCTCGAAGACTGAGAAGGCTGGTCATCTTCTTTGGTTTGTCATGCTCCACTTCCTGTCCAGTGCAGTCCTCAAAGAGAAGGCTGGTCATCTTCTTTGGTTTGTCATGCTCCACTTCCTGTCCAGTGCAGTCCTCGAAGACTGAGAAGGCTGGTCATCTTCTTTGGTTTGTCATGCTCCACTTCCTGTCCAGTGCAGTCCTCGAAGACTGAGAAGGCTGGTCATCTTCTTTGGTTTGTCATGCTCCACTTCCTGTCCAGTGCAGTCCTCGAAGACTGAGAAGGCTGGATATCTTCTTTGATGGTCTGGAATGTGGTGCTGGTGGCATCAGAACGAGGTGCTTCTCTACCCTCAGCCTCCTATACCAGCTGTAGATAGTTCTGTGGTAGGATGGGCTCCATGTCTAAATGCCAGTCTGAAACAACAGCTTGGGAGGGTTCTGATTCCGGGGGAAAGGGTCACTAACTTCCTCATTCTGCTGTGTTTCTGCTCTAATGTCTCCTTGGTCAGGTGCCGAGCTAGAGGTCAGTGGCTCAGAGTCTGACACAGCAGCGTTGCTTTTACCTTGCTTCTTCAGCTCTATGTCTTCTTTGAACAAGAACTTAGAGCATGGTTCTCCATCATACTCTGGGTAATAAGTCCCTCCTCCTTGTTAGCAGCAAACCGATGAGGTAGACTCTTAGCAATCCACAGAGCTACAAGGCAAACCACGTAGAGGTTGAAGATCTTTGATCCCAGTCCAAGTGCTCTCCTCCAATATCTCCTCCAGGTTCTCCATGATATTCGTGGCCACTGTTGGTAAATTTCTTCAACAAATGATCAGGTCTATATAACATACATTAGTAATGGAAAGGAAACACAGACTCGTTGTTTAAGCATTAAAAAATACTCCTTTAGTAATAAAATTTCTAGGCAGAAGTTGGTACGGAGTACAATATAACAGTATATGATAGTTTCTCCCAAGTTCTGCAAAATGTCTTAAGACATCCTGTAACTCATATAGCCTCTCCCAGTCCTCCTAAATCTAACCCCCTAGCAGCAGGAACCATCTTATCAGCAATTAAAAGCTCAGAAGTGGGTTGGACCAAAACTTGACCTTTCATCACAAGTACAGGGTCATGACAAGGTGAACGAGTGTAAGCATCTTCTGACAGGTGGCTGGTTTCATCAGGTCTGTGACAGCCTTGTGTTGTCGGACAACCAGATAACCACGGTGAGACCCAGACAGGAGGAGTCTGAACGTAGACACCTTCTGATAGTGTCTGAAGGTCACAACACTCAAAACAGGTTAACACACACACAGAGAGGTCCTGAAGAGGAGACCCTTACAGTTTATCATAACACAATGTATTAACCCTTTAAAAGGTATACGGCCTTGGTTTAGCCCTCTTCACCACCTCCTAGTGGTCTGTGGCCTGCTGAAGAGTGTTGACCAGCTGCCCCCCCCGTGGCCTAGCCCATAACAAGGACCATAGGAGAGCTTCTGCATCCTTCAAAAGAGGGGTGACCTTTGACCTTCAGAGAAAGTCAGTTCCGAAAGAGTTTGTAATTCACTTGAAGAATTACCTGGGAGATAATGTCCTGATGGTTTAACTGAGCACCACGGCCTGCTTCGAGAAGGTCTTGGAGGCAGCTCGTCACCTTGGTCCCGATCTCAGTGAGGGCTCTTTGGACGATGTCCCTTGAGCTGTCTCTTCCTGCTGCCATGTCCACCAGGCTCTCCACAACCTCCCTGACTTCCTGTGGAATCTCCACCTGGAGCATCTCCTCTGACCTGTTGTCAGGTTGGGCATGTTTCTCTGCGTCGTCAATGAAGAGCTGCTGCTGCTCCACAATGAACTTAACATGTATTTCTCTCTTTTCCATGGGATCTCTAAATGCTCCTCTTATGACTATTGATAGAGGTTAAAACAGCAGTCTATAATAAGATATTTAAATATTACATTTTCAATAAATTTGCAAAAATGTCTACAATCCTGTTTTGACTTCATTATGGAGTATTGTGTGTAGATGGGTGAAAAAACAGCAATTTAATCAATTTAGAATTTCGGGCTTTAACACAACAAAATGTGGAATAAGTCAAGGGATATGATTACTTTCTGAATGCACTGCATGTATTTCTTATGAAACACACAGCATGCCTCTATTACGACAGTATTACACTGAACATAGTCACAAACAGGGATAAGAGAAGCTGGTCATTCCTTTCCAGTAGACCGGAGAGACGGGCATCGTTCCTCATTGAGCTCTCTCCAAACATCCTGCTTGATGTTAACGAGCCTGTGCCGACTCCTCACCTTCAATGTCTGTCTGTGAGTTTGAATTTAGTGGAATATTGAGTTTCATATTAGCAGTGGCAAATGTTTATACGAATGAAAGCATTTACAACTCATGTTTGAACTGGATGACACACCTGACAATGTAAATAAATTTGAACACCTCACACCTGACAATGTCATCTTTCACATCTGGATCTTTATAAAGTGAAGTATATTTCTTACCAGCTCAACGAGGCAGGGCTTTCTCCCCTCTCTCTTCCTGAAATCTACAAATGAAACACAGAACGCATATCAGTCACTTTGTGTCATATATTCAGCAAAGAGACTTATCGTATTTTGGCCATGTATTTAGCTTCATTATTAGCTAAACAGGAAAGTGTTGGACAGGTTGACTGCCTGTGGACCTTGAGGTCGCTCTCACTTTTTCAGGAAGGCTTTCTGAACATTGAAGATGATCCATCCCCTCATGTGATTGACAGTGATGTAGGTTGAACAGTGATGTAGGTTGACAGTGATGTAGGGAACTGCCTGCCCCTGATGAGCTTCTCTGTAGGATAGGTTATCATTCACTCTGGAACCAGTGAGCAGAGCTCTAACTGGCCATTCATTTGAACTCATACAAACTTATAAGGGATATGAAGGGCCACGTTTGACCTGTTATTTATCACTTCCTATGTAGTCAAACAAAATGGGGAGAGATGTGTAAGCCACAACGCCAGATATAGGTGATGAAGTGATTTGTCTTCATAAACTAATATTGAGGTGTTTTACACAGTGACGTCACTTGATGGCGCTCAATGTCAAGCGACGTTTTTGTCATCATACAATTGAATTTGCCATGTGTTCTGCGGGCCGCCGTAACCCCATAGAGAGCCTATTGAATTACTAGAGGGGCATTGTCAAACATTAAGCGGAGCAGCACAGGAGAACCCAAGAGCAGACTCAGACCAGGAAACAGGGATGAATGAACCAAGATATTTATTGCAACACAGGGAGAGATGTGCAGATCCAGGGAAGTTTGGATGAGTTGTAGGAAACCCGATGTGGAGGCTGAAGTTGGAGTGAGCTGGGTTGGGACAGGGTAAACAGGTCCGGAGGGGAATCCAAGGGAGGGATGATGAGTTGAATTCAGAACAGGGTAGCGAAATGTGGAACAGGAGACAGGAACCAGAGTCAGAGCAGCAAAATGAATGGAGATTATGATCTGACAGAGTGGAAGTGGCAGGATTGAGTATTTGTAGAGGTCTTGATTATGGAACGGGTTGCAGCTGGTGGGGAACTGCTCCGACTCCAGCACAACTGTCTCCAACCACACAATCACAGAGAGAGAGAGAGAAGAAGAGGGAGAGAACTGGGGGAATGGCTGCAGGTCAAGGAGACACCGAATGTCCACTAGGGGGTGTAGCAGGAGCACATGTGTCAATAAACCCTCAAATTTCCATAATTGGGCAAACACGGCAGCCATCTTGGTCAGGATAGGCAGAGGTAATATACAGCTCTGGAAAGTATTAAGAAACCACTGCAAATGATCAGTTTCTCTGGTTTTACTATTTATAGGTATGTGTTTGGGTAAAATTAACATTTTCGTTTAATTATATAAACTACCGACAACAGTTCTCCCAAATTCCAAATAAAAATGTAATTTAGAGCATTTATTTGCAGAAAATGACAATTGGTCAAAATAGCAAAAAATATGCAGTTGTTGTCAGACCTCGAATAATGCTAAGAAAATAAGTTCATATTCATTTTTAAACAACACAATGCTAATGTTTTAACTTAGGAAGAGTTCAGAAATCAATATTTGGTGGAATAACCCTGATTTTCAATCACAGCTTTTATGTGTCTTGGCCTGCTCTCCACCAGTCTTTCACATTGATGTTGGGTGACTTTATGCCACTCCTGGCGCAGATATTCCTCCACCAAATGTCACAGTGGGTGTGAGACCTGGAGAGACCTACAAGCCACAGTGTCTCGCACCCACTGTGAAATTTGGTGGAGGATCAGTGATGATCTGGGGGTGTTTCAGCAGGCTGGAATCGGGCAGATGTGTCTTTGTGAAGGACGCATGAATCAAGCCACATACAAGGTTGTCCTGGACGAAACCTTGCTTCCTTCTGCTCTGACAATGTTCCCCAACTCTGAGGATTGGTGTTTCCAGTAGGACAATGCTTCATGCCACACAGCCAGGTCAATAAAGGTGTGGATGGAGGACCACCAGATCAAGACCCTGTCATGGACAGGGTCTCCAATCTCCAGACCTGAACCCATGACCTGTCCATTTTCTGCAAATAAATGCACTAAATGACAATATTTTTATTTGGAATTTGGATGTTGTCAGTAGTTTATAGAATAAACCAAAAATGTAAATTTTACCCAAACACATACCTATAAATAGTACAACCAGAGTAACTGATCATTTTGCAGTGGGTTTCTTCCAGAGCTGTATATGAAATTTCAGACGCTTTTTTATCCTAAGTTAACCAACTCCTGACCAACTTGACTCATCATAAGGTTCAATACCATTCCAGTATTCTAATTCCTAATGTTACCAAGAAGACTGTTCTGAATTTTAAAAAAAATGTCATGTCTACAGGATAGTTTCACTCCAAATGAGAACTTATTTATGAAGGGCTTTTCAAACATTTTGCTCAAATGCATACATGTGTGTATACAATTGAACCTAAAAGTATTTTATTCTGCTATAAGCATACTTTTTGTTTGTTCGCTTTATTAGCTGAGCACGTGAAAACGATGGTAAGACAGTGTTTTCGTATTCTTGATTTATTCTAATACATTTGCATATGTCATATAGAAGTACACAACACATTAGTTTGGATTACATGGATTTACATGTGCTGGTTTCATTTCAGACAGATGATTAATTATGAACACAAAATATAAGACATTCACGTATTAAAAATGATTTAATATGATATCTAATATGCCTTTAGGGATAAGATGCCTGCTGTTAAGCAGAGACATGTAAATAGGAGAATCAACCTTTAGGAATGAAATAAGATGCCTGCTGTTAAGCAGAGAATACACTGAAATAATGAAATAGGCAGAATCAACCTATTAGGCAACTGAAATAATAAAATAGGCAGAATCAACCTACTAGGCAACTGAAATAATAAAATAGTCTATTAGTATCAACCTATTAGGTAAATGAAATAATGAAATAGAATCAACCTATTAGGTAAATGAAATAATGAAATAGTCAGTATCAACCTATTAGGCAACTGAAATAATGAAATAGGCAGAATCAACCTACTAGGCAACTGAAATAATAAAATAGGCAGTATCAACCTATTAGGCAACTGAAATAATGAAATAGGCAGAATCAACCTATTAGGCAACTGAAATAATAAAATAGGCAGTATCAACCTATTAGGCAACCTCAACTAGGCAACTGAAATAATAAAATAGTCAGTATCAACCTATTAGGCAACTGAAATAATGAAATAGGCAGAATCAACCTATTAGGCAACTGAAATAATGAAATAGACAGTATCAACCTATTAGGCAACTGAAATAATGAAATAGGCAGTATCAACCTATTAGGCAACTGAAATAATGAAATAGGCAGAATCAACCTATTAGGCAACTGAAATAATGAAATAGTCAGTATCAACCTATTAGGCAACTGAAATAATAAAATAGGCAGTATCAACCTATTAGGCAACTGAAATAATGAAATAGGCAGTATCAACCTATTAGGCAACTGAAATAATGAAATAGGCAGTATCAACCTATTAGGCAACTGAAATAATGAAATAGGCAGTATCAACCTATTAGGCAACTGAAATAATAAAATAGGCAGAATCAACCTATTAGGCAACTGAAATAATGAAATAGGCAGAATCAACCTATTAGGCAACTGAAATAATAAAATAGGCAGAATCAACCTATTAGGCAACTGAAATAATAAAATAGGCAGAATCAACCTATTAGGCAACTGAAATAATGAAATAGGCAGAATCAACCTACTAGGCAACTGAAATAATAAAATAGTCAGTATCAACCTATTAGTAAATGAAATAATGAAATAGTCAGTATCAACCTATTAGGCAACTGAAATAATGAAATAGTCAGTATCAACCTATTAGGCAACCAGTATCAACCTATTAGGCAACTGAAATAATAAAATAGTCAGTATCAACCTATTAGGCAACTGAAATAATGAAATAGCAGAATCAACCTGCAACCTGAAATAATAAAATAGTCAGTATCAACCTATTAGGCAACTGCAATCAACCTATTAGGCAACTGAAATAATAAAATAGGCAGAATCAACCTATTAGGCAACTGAAATAATGAAATAGGCAGAATCAACCTACTAGGCAACTGAAATAATAAAATAGTCAGTATCAACCTATTAGGCAACTGAAATAATGAAATAGGCAGAATCAACCTACTAGGCAACTGAAATAATAAAATAGTCAGTATCAACCTAAATTAGGTCAGTATCAAACTAGGCAACTGAAATAATGAAATAGGCAGAATCAACCTACTAGGCAACTGAAATAATAAAATAGCAGAATCAACCTATTAGGCAACTGAAATAATAAAATAGCAGTATCAACCTACTAACTGAAATAATGAAATAGGCAGAATCAACCTACTAGGCAACTGAAAAAATAAAATAGTCAGTATCAACCTATTAGGCAACTGAAATAATGAAATAGGCAGTATCAACCTATTAGGCAACTGAAAAAATAAATAGGCAGTATCAACCTATTAGGCAACTGAAAAATGAAATAGACAGTATCAACCTATTAGGCAACTGAAATAATAAATAGGCAGTATCAACCTATTAGGCAACTGAAATAATGAAATAGTCAGTATCAACCTATTAGGCAACTGAAAAAATGAAATAGCAGTATCAACCTATTAGGCAACTGAAATAATGAAATAGGCAATCAACCTATTAGGCAACTGAAATAATAAAATGAAATAACTGAAATAATGAAATAGGCAGTATCAACCTATTAGGCAACTGAAAAAATGAAATAGACAGTATCAACCTATTAGGCAACTGAAAAAATAAAATAGGCAGTATCAACCTATTAGGCAACTGAAATAATGAAATAGTCAGTATCAACCTATTAGGCAACTGAAATAATAAAATAGGCAGTATCAACCTATTAGGCAACTGAAATAATGAAATAGTCAGTATCAACCTATTAGGCAACTGAAATAATAAAATAGGCAGTATCAACCTATTAGGCAACTGAAATAATGAAATAGTCAGTATCAACCTATTAGGCAACTGAAAAAATGAAATAAGTAAAATAGGCAGTATCAGTATCAACCTATTAGGCAACTGAAATAATGAAATAGGCAGTATCAACCTATTAGGCAACTGAAATAATAAAATAGGCAGTATCAGCCTATTAGGCAACTGAAATAATAAAATAGTCAGTATCAACCTATTAGGCAACTGAAATAATGAAAAATCCAGTATCAACCTATTAGGCAACTGAAAAAATGAAATAGGCAGTATCAACCTATTAGGCAACTGAAATAATGAAATCGGCAGTATCAACCTATTAGGCAAACTGGAAATAATAAAATAGGCAGTATCAACCTATTAGGCAACTGAAATAATAAAATAGGCAGTATCAACCTATTAGCAACTGAAATAATAAAATAGGCAGTATCAACCTATTAGGCAACTGAAATAATAAAATAGGCAGTATCAACCTATTAGGCAACTGAAATAAAATAGGCAGTATCAACCTATTAGGCAACTGAAATAATGAAATAGACAGTATCAACCTATTAGGCAGCCTGAAATAATAAAATTGGAGTATCAACCTATTAGGCAACTGAAATAATGAAATAGGCAGTATCAACCTATTAGGCAACTGAAATAATAAAATAGTCAGTATCAACCTATTAGGCAACTGAAATAATAAAATAGTCAGTATCAACCTATTAGGCAACTGAAAAAATGAAATAGGCAGTATCAACCTATTAGGCAACTGAAATAATAAAATAGGCAGTATCAACCTATTAGGCAACTGAAATAATAAAATAGTCAGTATCAACCTATTAGGCAACTGAAATAATAAAATAGTCAGTATCAACCTATTAGGCAACTGAAATAATAAAATAGGCAGTATCAACCTATTAGGCAACTGAAATAATAAAATAGGCAGTATCAACCTATTAGGCAACTGAAATAATAAAATAGGCAGTATCAACCTATTAGGCAACTGAAATAATAAAATAGGCAGTATCAACCTATTAGGCAACTGAAAAATGAAATAGGGTATCAACCTATTAGGCAACTGAAATAAAAATAGGCAGTATCAACCTATTAGGCAACTGAAATAATAAAATAGGCAGTATCAACCTATTAGGCAACTGAAATAATAAAATCGGCAGTATCAACCTATTAGGCAACTGAAATAATAAAATCGGCAGTATCAACCTATTAGGCAACTGAAATAATGAAATAGACAGTATCAACCTATTAGGCAACTGAAATAATAAAATCGGCAGTATCAACCTATTAGGCAACTGAAATAATGAAATAGGCAGTATCAACCTATTAGGCAACTGAAATAATAAAATAGTCAGTATCAACCTATTAGGCAACTGAAATAATAAAATAGTCAGTATCCCAATAGGCAACTGAAAAAAATGAAATAGGCAGTATCAACCTATTAGGCAACTGAAATAATAAAATAGTCAGTATCAACCTATTAGGCAACTGAAAAAAATGAAATAGACAGTATCAACCTATTAGGCAACTGAAATAATGAAATAGGCAGTATCAACCTATTAGGCAACTGAAATAATGAAATAGGCAGTATCAACCTATTAGGCAACTGAAATAATAAAATAGGCAGTATCAACCTATTAGGCAACTGAAAAATAATGAAAATAGACAGTATCAACCTATTAGGCAACTGAAATAATAAAATCGCAGTATCAACCTAATTAGGCAACTGAAAGAATGAAATAGACAGTATCAACCTATTAGGCAACTGAAATAATAAATAGGCAGTATCAACCTATTAGGCAACTGAAATAATGAAATAGGTATGATTGACCTAATAGCAACTTGAAATAATAAAATAGGCGGTATCAAACTTTAGCAACCGAAATAATAAAATCGGCAGGTATCAACCTATTAGCAGCGAAATAATAAAATAAAAGGTGATATCAAACCTATTAGGCAACTGAAATAATAAAATAGAGTATCAACCTATTAGGCAACTGAAATAATAAAATAAATGACCATCAACCTATTAGGCAACTGAAATAATAATAAAATCGCCAATATATCAAACTACCAAGGCAACTGAAATAATAAAATCAACCAAGTACGTACAATGGGCAACTGAAATAATAAAATGGAGCAGTATCAACCTATTAGGCAACTGAAATAATAAAATCGGCAGTATCAACCTATTAGGCAACTGAAATAATGAAATAGACAGTATCAACCTATTAGGCAACTGAAATAATAAAATTGGCAGTATCAACCTATTAGGCAACTGAAATAATGAAATAGGCAGTATCAACCTATTAGGCAACTGAAATAATAAAATAGTCAGTATCAACCTATTAGGCAACTGAAATAATAAAATAGTCAGTATCAACCTATTAGGCAACTGAAAAAATGAAATAGGCAGTATCAACCTATTAGGCAACTGAAAAAATGAAATAGGCAGTATCAACCTATTAGGCAACTGAAAAAATGAAATAGGCAGTATCAACCTATTAGGCAACTGAAATAATAAAATAGGCAGTGTCAACCTATTAGGCAACTGAAATAATAAAATAGGCAGTATCAACCTATTAGGCAACTGAAATAATAAAATAGGCAGTATCAACCTATTAGGCAACTGAAATAATAAAATCGGCAGTATCAACCTATTAGGCAACTGAAATAATGAAATAGACAGTATCAACCTATTAGGCAACTGAAATAATAAAATAGGCAGTATCAACCTATTAGGCAACTGAAATAATGAAATAGGCAGTATCAACCTATTAGGCAACTGAAA
>NW_027008622.1:0-35000 GCF_036934945.1 Oncorhynchus masou masou
GCATACAGCTTGCTCTATCTGGGTCTGGGTTTCTGTAAGGCACTTTATGACAACAGTGACATCAGCATCCATAATGATATGTGTATGTGTCCCCTCTTTGTGGTTACTAGGACAACGCTAGCCCTTCCTCCCTCCCGGAGTCCCCGTGTCGTGCCTCTCCCGGTAGCACCTTACTGCTGGGTATGAAGAGGTTGTCTGTGCTGCTGGTGGACTGCAGGAAAACAACGGGGCTGAGTGGAACTGTGAGAGGAGGAGAAGAGAAGAAAGGATCAGATTTGACTCATCAAAGTAAGTGCTGTAGTTCAGTTTGAACAAATAAATTGATCTGTCCACTGGTATCTGTTACCAGGACAACCAGCAGAGTTCTGTTAGTTGACAGGAAGATAGGCTGGTGTATATGGATGTTATGAATATCATAACACTGAAAAGGGATTCTGCCAATGAAAAGCGAGAAACCAATAGACCATATAAAACCTTGATGAAAGTTAGCTTTAGAGAGAAAGTTTCAAGATGATCTGATGTAAGGTGCTTGTTTTACAAAAAAGTTTCCATAAAACATTATGGATGTTACATTTCCTGTCCCAGTCAACCCCCTTATCTTTACAAGACTGTAGAACAGGCAAACTAAACTCAAGACACTGTTAATTAATTAACTAATACTGGCGGATAGCTGTGATCAGGCTTCCTTCTCAAGAGAAAGCTTCGAACTGAAACCAGTGCCTGGAACCTGGTTCAGTTTATCAATCAATCAACGTACCAGGGTAGTTACAAACAGTACAGAAATTGAATCAACATATTTTGATCATATCTTTACTATTGCTGCAGAAATTTGCTTGAAAGCAGTATCCAAATTCATCGGATTTTGTGATCACAATATAGTTGTCATATCTAGGAAAACCAAAGTTCCAAAAGGCTGGGCCTAATGTTCTAAATAAGAGGTCATACAATTGTTTGTGGTGATTCCTATGTTGTTGATGTTATTAGGTTCTTTTTTTTCACAGTAAATAACTCACAGACACTAGAGAAGCTTTAACCAAGTTTAATTATTCCCAAAGGTTCTGTACATCTGTAATTCAGACAACCCAACATTTGTTCCATCCAGATATATGTCTCACTTAAGACACTCCTTCTCTCCAATCCTTACATCTTATGGTTCCACAGGAAGAGAGTAACAGGATACCAGACCTTTATCTCCCTGATGAGAATCTGTCCTGACCTCAACCTCTCCTTCATCTAATCCACAGATGTTCGTCTCCCCCTGTTTAACACTTTGCTCTCCTCTCGTCCACCCAACACATTCCAAAGCCACCTGTCTTTCTTCAGAGAACCATTAACTTCTGACATAACACCCAGTCTCTTTCACTTCCTATCACTTCTTTAATGTCTCCATGTTCAAAGTTTAGCCGATTCCAACAATGGAAACAATATTTGTTGGTCCGTGGTGTGTAATGACGAGCAACCAGACGCTGCCCTTGACACGTTTATGAAATTGCTTATCCCAGTTACTAATAAGCATGCACCCATTAAGAAAATGACTGTAAAACCTGTTAAAACCATGTGGATTGATGAGGAATTTAAAAATGGTATGATGAAGAGGGAGGCAAAAGAGATGGCATATAGGTCTGGCTGAATAACTGATTGGCAAACCTATTGCAAATTGATAAATCATGTGACTAAACTGAGTAAAAAGAAGAACTACACTATGAAACACGGATAAATTACATGAAGAATGATTGTAAAAAGCTATGGAACACCTTCAATGAAATTTTGGGCAAAAAAATCAACAATGACTTGTTGTCATGGTGTCTGACAACGTGGATGGAAAATGATTGAGGATAATAGCGGCCGATATTGGCAGTTCTATTCGCATTATCTTCAATTTAAGCCCACTAGAAAGTGTGTTCCCTCAGGCTTGGAGGGAAGCTAAAGTCATTCCACTCCCCAAGAATAGTAAAGCTCCCTTTACTGGCTTAAAAAAGCCCTTTACTGGCTTAAATAGCCAACCAATCAGCCTGTTTCCAATCCTTACATGAAAATGTAAAAAAAATGGTGTTTGGCCAGATACAATGCTATTTTACAGTAAACAAATATAGACTTTCAGCTTATAGGGAAGTTCATTCAACAAGCACAGCACTTACAAATGACTGATTGGCTGAGAGAAATTGATGATAAAAATATTGTTGGGGCTGTTTTGTTAGACTTCGGTGCGGCATTTGACATTATCGATCAGTCTGTTGCTGACAAAAATGTATGGCTTTACACCCCCTGCTATATTGTGGATAAAGAGTTTCTTTTAAAATGTAACCTTTATTTAACTAGGCAAGTCAGTTAAGAAAAAATTCTTTTTTTCAATGACGGCCTAGGACTGCCTTGTTCAGGTGCAGAACGACAGAGTTCTACCTTGTCATCTCGGGGATTCGATCCAGCTGCAGGGATATGCCATCCCATCTGGTTTCTTTCTTTCGGTTACTGGCCTACCACTCTAACCACTAAGGCTACCAGCCGCCCCAGAGCTACACAAAGAGTGTTCTTTAATGGAAGCCTGTACAACAAAATCAAGATAGAATCAGGAATTCCACAGTGCAGCTGTTTGGCACCTACTTTTTTTCAATCTTTACTAACAACATGCCAGTGACATTTGAGTAAAGCCAGTGAGTCTATGTATGCGGATGACTCAACACTGTACAAGTCAGCTACTACAGCGACTGAAATGACCGCAACACTTAACATAGAGCTGCAGTTAGTTTCAGAATGGGTGGCAAGGAATAAGTTAGTCCTAAATATTTCTGATTACCTTAAGTTACATTGCCTACTATGCTAATTCTGTAGCGGTATTGTTTGAGGGGGGTAAATATGAAGATTTTGTTGGTTCGCCAGGCAGGTATTAATCCTAGTTATTAAAGTTAGTTATTACCTATTATAGCATTTATTATTATTATTAAATATTAGAAAATCAGAAAGGATGAAAGTAGAATAGATAGAGTAGCGCTTCCAGACACATTCTAAACATGATGGAGACTTAAAGGAGGACTGTAAAAGCTAATGATGAAGCATTATGGAGTCTTAAAGGAGGACTGTAGCATCTAATGATGAAACATTATGGAGTCTTAAAGGAGGACTGTAGCATCTAATGATGAAACATCATGGGGTCTTAAAGGAGGACTGTAGCATCTAATGATGAAACATTATGGAGTCTTAAAGGAGGACTGTAGCATCTAATGATGAAATATTATGGAGTCTTAAAGGAGGACTGTAGCATCTAATGATGAAACATTATGGAGTCTTAAAGGAGGACTGTAGCATCTAATGATGAAACATTATGGGGTCTTAAAGGAGGACTGTAGCATCTAATGATGAAACATTATGGGGTCTTAAAGGAGGACTGTAGCATCTAATGATGAAATATTATGGAGTCTTAAAGAAATAGCCTGTTTACTTTGGGAACGTTATTTTTCCAAAAATGAAAATAGTGCCCCCTAGTTTCAAGAGTTAATATGCCATAACAGGTTTTAATGTGTTTGAGCCAATCAGTTGTGTTGTGACAAGGTAGGGGGGTATACAGAAGATAGCCCTATTGGGTTAAAGACGAAGTCCATATTATGTCAAGAACAGCTCAAATAAGCAAGGAGAAGCAACAGTCCATCATTACTTGAAGTACCACCACAAGAATGGAAGACCCAGAGTTACTTCTGATGCATAAGTTCATTAGAGTTACCAGCCTTAGAAATTGCAGCCCAAATAAATGCTTTAAAAGTTCAAGCAACAGACGCATCTCAACATCATCGGTTCAGAGGAGACTGCGTGAATCAGGCCTTCATGGTCAAATTGCTGCAAGGAAACCACTACTAAAGCACACCAATAAGAAGAAGACTTCCTTGGGCCAAGAAACACGAGCAATGGACATTAGACCGGTGGATATCTGTCCTTGGGTCTGATGAGTCCAAATTTGAGATTTTTGGATCCGAGCGTCATGTCTTTGTGAGACGAGGAGTAGATGAACAGATTATCTCCGCATGTGTGGTTCCCACCGTGAAGCATGGAGGAGGAGATGTGATGGTGTGCGGGTGCTTAGCTATTGACAATGTCAGTGATTTATTTATTCAAGTCACACTTAACCAGCATGACTACCACAGCATTCTGCAGGGATATGCCATCCCATCTGGTTTGGGCTTAGTCCCACTGTCATTTGTTTTTCAACAGGACAATGACCCAACACACCTCCAGGCTGTGTAAGAGCTATTTGACCAAGAAGGAGAGTGATGGAGTGCTGTATCAGATGACGTGGCCTACACAATCCCCGATCTCAACCAAATCAAGATGGTTTGGGATGAGTTGGATCGCAGAGTGAAGGAAAAGCAGCCTACAAGTTCTCAGCATATGTGGGAACTCCTACAAGACTGTTGGAAAAGGATTCCAGGTGAAGCTGGTTGAGAGAAAGCAAGGGTGGCAACTTTTGAAGAATAAAATATATATTTTGATTCAACACTTGTGGTTACTACATGATTCCATGTGTTTTTTAATAATTTTGATGTTTTCTCTATTATTCTACAATGTAGAAAATAGTAAAAATAAAGAAAACCCTTGAATGAGTAGTTGAGTCCAAACTTTTGACTGGTACTGTACATTAAATTCGCTGACATCAGCTCCAGTGGACATTCCTGCAGTCAGCATGCCAATTGCCCACCCCTTCAGAGATCTGTGGCATTGTTGTGTGACCAAACTGCACATTTTCGAGTAGCCTTTTATTATCCCCAGCACGAGGTGCACCTGTGTAATAATCAAGCTGTTCAATCAGCTTCTTGATATGCCACACCTGTCAGGTGGATGGATTATCTTGGCAAAGAAAAAATGTTGACGAACAGGGATGTAAAAAATTCTGCAATCTTTTTTTTCAGCTCATGAAACATCCAACACTTTACATGTTGCGTTTATATTTTTGTTTATTGTAGTTACTATCAGTTTTAGGAACATTTACCCAAATATTTCACCTTGATTTTTACTTTACCCAAAATATGACATCAGCAATAATCAAAATGTTGAAAATCTGTGAACGTCTAAATAAGAAATTGGGCCATTTAAACAGCAATGTGTCGAACCCTTTCAACAACGGGGAGATGTTACTGATGTGCTTTGTATCTTCGACGTAAAAACAAGTTTTGGACTTCCACACAAAATTACTTCTTTAGTTATTCTATGTTTGAGGAAGTGTGTAGGTCACATTCTGTATCATACAGCTATGAATGTTACATATTTAGAACCACCTGTTCAATTGGAATCCAGCGACGTCTGTGTCTTCAGTGTCGTAGAACTGTCCAGGTTTTTGTGTTCTGACTTGTAAAACAGGATGAATAAAATAAGTAATGTAAACATATCAGTAATTACCAGGAAGCTCTACATTTGTTTTAAAATCACAATAAGATTGTTAAAACTGGACTCGGGTTATTGAGAGATCTGATTTAGGATTTACCCTCGTAGCAAGGTTGTTTTATCATGTGGTTTCATTCGGGTCTCTGTTGAAAAATAACACTGTTTTTGGCAGGAGAAAGACCAGACTCCGAGGAACCAAAGCCAGGGACATCCAAACCAGCAAGACGACACCAGTGCTCCCACTGTGGAAAGAGTTTCAACCAGAATGAACACCTGAAAGCTCATGAGAGAATACACACAGGGGAGAAGCCTTACCAATGCTCCCAATGTGGAAAGTGTTTCAACCAGAAAGCACACCTGAAAGCTCATGAGAGAATACACAGGGGAGGAACCTTACCACTGCTCCCAGTGTGGAAAGGGTTGTCACCGGTTATGGAACCTGAAACAACATGAGAGAATACACACAGGAGAGAAGCCTTACCAATGCTCCCAATGTGGAAAGTGTTTCCGCCGTTCGGGGATGCTGAAACGACACGAGAGAATACACACAGGGGAGAAACCATACCACTGCTCCCAGTGTGGAAAGTGCTTCCGCTGTTCCGGGGTGCTGAAACAACATGAGAGAATACACACAGGAGAGAAACCATACCACTGCTCCCAGTGTGGAAAGGGTTTTAACCAGAGAGGAAACCTGAAAATACATGAGAATACACACAGTAGAGAAGCCTTACCACTGCTCCCAGCGTGGAAAGTGTTTAACCCATTCAGGGGAGCTGAAACAACATGAGAGAATACACACAGGGCAGAAGCCTTACCACTCCTCCCAGGGTGCAATGCTTTTGCCCATTTAGGGAGCCTGAAAGAACACATTAGACTGCACACAGAGGAGAAGGCTTAGAAAAGCTCAGACTGTGGGAAAACATATTACTCATAAGTCATTTAAACGTCATTAGAGAATCCACACAGGAGAGAGAAATTACTTCTCTTAGCGTGTATGTTAATATTTCACATCACATTGACTTAAAATTCATCAGAGAACATACACAGTGCTCCCGTTGTCTTATATTGTTGACTGATGATGTGTTTACCTGTCTTTACCATATGAAATTAAATGGTACAGGGTGTACTCAAACATATATTAGTTTGTTTTTATTAGAAAACATGAAGTGAATATGGAGTCTGTCAGTTTGAATATAAAGAAGATCAGGTTTCTTCTTTTAAACTGTCCTTTTTAAACTCTTTGTGTGTTTTTCTGGGTGTGTCATTCCTCCAGCACTACAGATAATCAAGTGATATTTGGATGTGATGCATTTGTTCCATTGTTGACATTTGCATTGTTGGCCCACTGATGATTTAATTCAATGAAAATGTTCAGACTCTGTAATGGAAAATGTTAATTGTTTGTGTGTCCACATAACTGAGTATGTGACTAACCTTGTGAAACTGTCCTATTATAAGCTCCTGTTCTTGGGAGTATCATCCTGTGTTGCAAACCAGCTGCACCTGTGTCCTTGTATGAATAAAGTCCCACCCAGGAACAGGAAACTATAAAGATATGTGCTCATCACTCAATGCTTCAGGAATTCAGACTGTCTACACTGCGCTGTGTAACTGTTATTCTCTCTGAGCTCAGAAATAAAGAATCTTGGTTTGACTTGGACTCCAGCAGATCCTTATTTTATAATAGCCTCCACATAGACTCTGTACTGGTACCTCCTCTATATAGCCTCCACATTGACCCTGTACTGGTACCTCCTATATATAGCCTCCACATTGACCCAATGACTGGTACCTCCTGTATATAGCCTCCCGTATTTAGCCTTCACATTGACCCTGTACTGGTACCTCCTATATATAGTCTCCACATTGACCCTGTACTGGTACCTCCTGTATATAGCCTCCTGTATATAGCCTTCACATTGACCCTGTACTGGTACCCCCTATATATAGCCTCCACATTGACCCTGTACTGGTACCTCCTGTATATAGCCTCCTGTTTATAGCCTTCACATTGACCCTGTACTGGTACCTCCTATATATAGCCTCCTGTATATAGCCTCCACATTGACCCTGTACTGGTACCTCCTGTATATAGCCTCCACATTGACCCTGTACTGGTACCTCCTATATATAGCCTCCACATAGACTCTGTACTGGTACCTCCTATATATAGCCTCCACATTGACCCTGTACTGGTACCTCCTGTATATAGCCTCCAC
Source organism: Oncorhynchus masou masou (assembly GCF_036934945.1). Classification (NCBI taxonomy): domain Eukaryota; kingdom Metazoa; phylum Chordata; class Actinopteri; order Salmoniformes; family Salmonidae; genus Oncorhynchus; species Oncorhynchus masou. Next base: position 7,587 of record NW_027008622.1, read on the forward strand.
ATTGACACTGTACTAGTACCCCCTGTATATAGCCTCCACATTGACTCTGTACTGTTGCCTGGTCACATCAGATAAAAAATTAACAGAGTAAATGTGTATAAACACACTACCTATTCATGGAAGTATTTATTCAGCATCTACATATTCATATTACGCTTCTACATCTGTGTACAGGAAAGTATTATTTGTAAGACATAAGAGAAAATATATCAGCTTATTGTTAAATAATTATGACGTTCTTTACAAGACAAAAAGTGTCGTAACTTCTACTGTTTCCAAACTGCGTTACCCACTCCAGCCAGCAGATGGCGATGTGTGTGTTTTAGGTGATGCTACTTGCGTAACGTATAATGGACTGGACGGGGAGCTTCTTCAGGAACAACAAAGCGCCAACTCTTTCTACCACCTCAACAGCTTGCGAGACAACATAAAACTTAAAGATTTACGTTTTTGGCCATGTTAATGTGTATTAGCTAATCGCAGTGTGAAAACCCATTTCAGTTGACGTTAAAATGAACCTAATGTGCTTGTTCAATTTGCAAATTTTTTAAAGATTGATACTCAGCCTAGCACTAGGCTATTCGCTAATGCTAACTAACTAGCTAACATCCCTGACCATGAGCTCATTAAACTACTCATCCCCTGCTGAAGAAGAGGATGTCTGCTGTACAGAGAAAGAAGCTCTGGCGCTGAACATTGTCGTGAAAGACGAAGAGGAGGATATTACAGTGAAAGGAGAGAAAGATGCTCTGGCTCTGGACATTGTCGTGAAAGACGAAGAGGAGAATATTACAGTGAAAGGAGAGAAAGATGCTCTGGCGCTGAACATTGTCGTGAAAGACGAAGAGGAGAATATTACAGTGAAAGGAGAGAAAGATGCTCTGGCGCTGGACATTGTCGTGAAAGACGAAGTGGAGAATATTACAGTGAAAGGAGAGAAAGATGCTCTGGCACTGGACATTGTCGTGAAAGACGAAGTGGAGAATATTACAGTGAAAGGAGAGAAAGAACCTTTCAGAATGGAAGAGGAGGAAGAAGAGGCTGTTATAGGGAAAGAAGAGAAAGCATCCTCTTCCTCTCTAAAAGGTTCTATCTCAGTAAAGGTGATGGAGGAAGACGTTTTGGGAGTGAAAGAGGAGGAGACAGAATATCAGATTAACACCAGTGAGTACTGTCTTAAATACAGGGCCACAAACTATGCAGTTGTTGAACTAATGTGTGGTTTTTAAGGGGCATTCTACTTAAGTTCTTCACTTCAATGCGATGTTCAGTACTATATAAATTGTTAAAGGGTCAATCTGCCATTGCTACATATATTTTTGGGACTGTTAAATGAGATTTAATTATATATAACAGGCTTTCAAAATGTAATAATGGAGCATAATTTATACTTAAAATATCAAAGGGACACAAAAGGCATCCAATTAATTTAGAGATATTAATGCCTCTGATAAGACCCTATGACTGTAATAGACAGTAATAATTGATGATGGTAATAAGTTCACCATCTGTTTGATGTTTTCGTTAACACAGGAGAGAGACATGACTATGGTGGATCCTCTGGGGAGCCTCAACAACATCCTGATGCTGACGAGACAGAGAAGAGTCTCTCCATTTCAGAACACCAGATGGTACAGCTTGGTCTGGTCTAGCATACAGCTTGCTCTATCGTGGTCTGGGCTGTGTTTCTGTAAAGCAGTTTATGACAACAGTGACATCAGCATCCATAATGGTATGTGTCTGTGTCTCCTTTTTATGGTTACCAGGACAACACTAGCCCTTCCTCCCTCCCGGAGTCCCCGTGTCGTGCCTCTCCCGGTAGCACCTTACTGCTGGGTATAAAGAGGTTGTCTGTGCTGCTGGTGGACTGCAGGAAAACAACAGGGTTGAGTAGAACTGTGAGAGGAGGAGAAGAGAAGAAAGGATCAGATTCGACTTATCTGAGTAAGTGCTGTAGTTCAGTTTGAACAAATAAATAGATCTGTCCACTGGTATCTGTTACCAGGACAACCAGCAGAGTTCTGTTAGTTGACAGGAAGATAGAGTAGTGTATATGGATGTTATAAATATCATAACACTGAAAAAGGATTCTGCCAATGAAAAGAGAGAAACCAATAGACCATATAAAACCTTGATGAAAGTTAGCTTTGGAGAGAAAGTTTCAAGATGACCTGATATAAGAGGTGCTTGTTTTACAAAAACGTTTCCATAAAACATGATGGATGTTACATTGCCTGTCCCAGTCAACCCCCCTATCTTTACAAGACTGTAGAACAGGCGAACTAAACTCAAGACACTGTTAATTAATTAACTAATACTGGAGGAAAGCTGTGATCAGGCTGCCTACTCAAGAGAAAGCTTCGAACTGTAACCACTGCCTGTGTAACGGATGTGAAACGGCTAGCTAGTTAGCGGTGGTGCGCGCTAAATAGCGTTTCAATTGGTGACGTCACTTGCTCTGACACCTTGAAGATGTGGGTCCCCTTGCTCTGCAAGAGCCGCGGCTTTTGTGGAGTGATGGGTAAAGATGCTTCGTGGGTGACTGTTGTTGATGTGTGCAGAGGGTCCCTGGTTCGCGCCCGGGTATGTGCGAGGGGACGGTCTAAAGTTATACTGTTACACCTGCAACCTGGTTCAGTTTATAAATCAATCAACGTACCAGGGTATTTACAAACAGTACAGAAATTGAATCATCAACATATTTTGATCATATCTTTACTATTGCTGCAGAAATTTGTTTGAAAGCATTATCCAAATTCATCAGATGTTGTGATCATAATATAGTAGTCATATCTAGGAAAACCAAAGTTCCAAAAGGCTGGGCCTAATGTTCTATATAAGAGATCATACAATTGTTTGTGGTGATTCCTATGTTTTTGAGATGTTGTTAGGTTATTTTTTTTCACAGTAAATAACTCACAGACACTAGAGAAGCTTTAACCAAGTTTAATTATTCCCAAAGGTTCTGTACATCTGTAATTCAGACAACCCAACATTTGTTCCATCCAGATATATGTCTCACTTAAGACACTCCTTCTCTCCAATCCTTACATCTTATGGTTCCACAGGAAGAGAGTAAAGAGAGTAACAGGATACCAGACCTTTCTCTCTGATGAGAATCTGTCCTGACCTCAACTGGCTTAAATAGCTGGCCAATCAGCCTGTTACCAACCCTTACAATTTTGAGAAAAAAAATATTTGACCAGATACAATGCTATTTTACAGTAAACAAATATAGACTTTTAGCTTATAGGGAAGTTCATTCAACAAGCACAGCACTTGCAAATGACTGATTGGCTGACAGAAATTGATGATAAAAATATTGTTGGGGCTGTTTTGTTCGACTTCAGTGCAGCTTTTGGCATTATCGATCATAGCCTGCTGCTGAAAAAACGTATGGCTTTACACCCCCTGCTATATTGTGGATAAAGAGTTTTTAAAATGTAAAATGTAAGCTTTATTCAACTAGGCAAGTCAGTTAAGAACAAATTATTTTTTTCAATGACGGCCTAGGACTGCCTTGTTCAGAGGCAGAACAACAGAGTTTTTTACCTTGTCAACTCTGGAATTCGATCCAGCAATCTTTCGGTTACTGGCCTACCGCTCTAACCACTAGGCTACCTGCCACCCCAGAGCTACCTGTCTAACAGAACACAGTGTTCTTTAATGGAAGCCTGTACAACAAAATCAAGGTAGAATCAGGAATTCCCCAGGGCAGCTGTTTGGCACCTACTTTTTTCAATCTTTACCAACAACATGCCAATGACATTTGAGTAAAGCCAGTGAGTCTATGTATGCGGATGACTCAACACCGTACACGTCAGCTACTACAGCGACTGAAATGACTGCAACACTTAACGTAGAGCTGCAGTTAGTTTCAGAATGGGTGTCAAGGAATAAGTTAGTTCTAAATATTTCTGATTACCTTAATACCTCTTGGTGTTAGGGGGCAGTATTTTCATTTTTGAAAAAAAACATCCCCGTTTTAAACGGGATATTTTGTCGGGAAAAGATGATAGAATATGCATATAATTGACATATTTGGATAGAAAACACTCTAATGTTTCCAAAACTGTAAAGATATTGTCTGTGAGTATAACAGAACTGATGTTGCAGGCGAAAGCCTGAGAAAAATCCAACCCGGAAGTGCCCCAGGTTTTGAAAGCGCTGCGTTCCAATGACTCTCTATATGGCTTTGAATGTACCATCAACGAGCTTACGCTTTCTACGTATTCCCCAAGGTGTCTACAGCATTGTGATGTAGTTTTACGCATTTCTGTTGAAGAATAGCTGTATGGGGGCACATTGCGTAAGTGGTCACATGGTGGCTCCGAGAGAGATTCTTGCGTAAAGTGCAGAGGTAGCCATTACTCTAATCGGTCCTAGAGAAAAAGGAATTGTCCCGACAGATATATTATCAAATAGATATTAGAAAAACACCTTGAGGATTGATTCTAAACAACGTTTGCCATGTTTTTGACAAAAGGCGAAGCTGTGTTCCAATATATTTCACTTGTGATTTTCATGAATAGGAAGATTTTCTAGGAAGATTTATGTCCGTTGCGTTATGCTAATTAGTGTCAGATAATGATAACGGTCCCGTTCACGGGCTGGGTGTCACTCCAGCTTAAGTTACATGGCCTACTATGCTAATTCTGTAGCGGTATTGTTAGAGGGGGCTAAATAAATATTTTGTTGGTGCACCAGGCAGGTATTAACCCTAGTTATTAAAGTTAGTTATTACCTATTATAACATTATTATTTTTAAATACTATTAAAACCGAAAATATGAGAGTAGAATAGATAGAATAGATAGAGTAGTGCTTCCAGACACATTCTAAACATGATGGAGTCTTAAAGGAGGACTGTAGCATCTAATGATGAAACATTATAGAGTCTTAAAGGAGGACTGTAGCATCTAATGATGAAACATTATGGAGTCTTAAAGGAGGACTGTAGCATCTAATGATGAAACATTATGGAGTCTTAAAGGAGGACTGTAGCATCTAATGATGAAACATTATGGAGTCTTAAAGGAGGACTGTAGCATCTAATGATGAAACATTATGGAGTCTTAAGGGAGGACTGTAGCATCTAATGATGAAACATTATGGAGTCTTAAAGGAGGACTGTAGCATCTAATGATGAAACATTATGGAGTCTTAAAGGAGGACTGTAGCATCTAATGATGAAACATTATAAAGTCTTAATTACTATGGAGTCTGATGCTTTAAAGGGGAAGTTTACCCAACATCCAGGAACTCCTAAGTGATTCCATACATTGAAACTAGTCCAGTGGAGTTTTCCCTCTCCCCCTCTCTCTCCCTGTAGTGCTGTACTGAAACAGCTGCTCCCCCTCTCTCTCCCTGTAGTGCTGTACTGAAACAGCTGCTCTCCCTCTCTCTCCATGTAGTGCTGTACTGAAACAGCTGCTCCCCCCCTCTCTCTCCCTGTAGTGCTGTACTGAAACAGCTGCTCCCCCTCTCTCTCCCTGTAGTGCTGTACTGAAACAGCTGCTCTCCCTCTCTCTCTCTCTCTAGTCCTGTACTGAAACAGCTGCTCTCCCTCTCTCTCCCTGTAGTGCTGTACTGAAACAGCTGCTCTCCCTCTCTCTCCCTGTCGTGCTGTACTGAAACAGCTGCTCTCCCCCTCTCTCCCTGTAGTGCTGTACTGAAGTGTACAGTGAGTCTATGTATGCGGATGACTCAACACTGTACAAGTCAGCTACTACAGCGACTGAAATGACCGCAACACTTAACATAGAGCTGCAGTTAGTTTCAGAATGGGTGGCAAGGAATAAGTTAGTCCTAAATATTTCTGATTACCTTAAGTTACATTGCCTACTATGCTAATTCTGTAGCGGTATTGTTTGAGGGGGGTAAATATGAAGATTTTGTTGGTTCGCCAGGCAGGTATTAACCCTAGTTATTAAAGTTAGTTATTACCTATTATAGCATTTATTATTATTATTAAATATTAGAAAATCAGAAAGGATGAAAGTAGAATAGATAGAGTAGCGCTTCCAGACACATTCTAAACATGATGGAGACTTAAAGGAGGACTGTAACAGCTAATGATGAAGCATTATGGAGTCTTAAAGGAGGACTGTAGCATCTAATGATGAAACATTATGGAGTCTTAAAGGAGGACTGTAGCATCTAATGATGAAACATCATGGGGTCTTAAAGGAGGACTGTAGCATCTAATGATGAAACATTATGGAGTCTTAAAGGAGGACTGTAGCATCTAATGATGAAATATTATGGAGTCTTAAAGGAGGACTGTAGCATCTAATGATGAAACATTATGGAGTCTTAAAGGAGGACTGTAGCATCTAATGATGAAACATTATGGAGTCTTAAGGGAGGACTGTAGTATCTAATGATGAAACATTATGGAGTCTTAAAGGAGGACTGTAGCATCTAATGATGAAACATTATGGAGTCTTAAGGGAGGACTGTAGCATCTAATGATGAAACATTATGGAGTCTTAAAGGAGGACTGTAGCATCTAATGATGAAACATTATGGAGTCTTAAAGGAGGACTGTAGCATCTAATGATGAAACATTATAAAGTCTTAATTACTATGGAGTCTGATGCTTTAAAGGGGAAGTTTACCCAACATCCAGGAACTCCTAAGTGATTCCATACATTGAAACTAGTCCAGTGGAGTTTTCCCTCTCCCCCTCTCTCTCCCTGTAGTGCTGTACTGAAACAGCTGCTCCCCCTCTCTCTCCCTGTAGTGCTGTACTGAAACAGCTGCTCTCCCTCTCTCTCTCTAGTCCTGTACTGAAACAGCTGCTCTCCCTCTCTCTCCCTGTAGTGCTGTACTGAAACAGCTGCTCCCCCTCTCTCTCCCTGTAGTGCTGTACTGAAACAGCTGCTCTCCCTCTCTCTCTCTCTCTAGTCCTGTACTGAAACAGCTGCTCCCCCTCTCCCTGTAGTGCTGTACTGAAACAGCTGCTCTCCCCCTCTCTCTCCCTGTAGTGCTGTACTGAAACAGCTGCTCCCCCTCTCTCTCCCTGTAGTGCTGTACTGAAACAGCTGCTCTCCCTCTCTCTCCCTGTAGTGCTGTACTGAAACAGCTGCTCTCCCTCTCTCTCTCTCTAGTCCTGTACTGAAACAGCTGCTCTCCCTCTCTCTCCCTGTGGTGCTGTACTGAAACAGCTGCAAAACGTGACTCGTGACGTTGCTGGATGCGGGCCTCGCTCTGCTGCTTTGCCAGTTAATTTGTTATTTTATTACAGCTATGGCCTTTGTCTTTCACCTGGAGGAGTTTGTTTATGTCTGAGAATAAAAAACACTTCAACATAAAACATCTACAAAATAAACTCAGCAAAAAAAATTTACAGATCTTTTTCAGGACCCTGTCTTTCAAAGATTATTCGTTAAAAAAATCAAAATAACGTCACAGATCTGCATTGTAAAGGGTTTAAAAACTGTTTTCCATGCTTGTTCAATGAACCATAAACAATGAATGAACACGCACCTGTGGAACGGTTGAACCTCTTGGATCTACCCATCCCGGATCTGGGAGAATTGTCATCAACTGACACTAAGTAGCACTATAACGCAACGGACAAAAAATCTTACAAGAAAATATTCATCTGTGTGTCTCTGTGTGTGTCTCTGTGTGTGTCTCTGTGTGTGTCTCTGTGTGTGTCTCTGTGTGTGTCTCTGTGTGTGTCTCTGTGTGTGTGTGTGTGTGTGTGTGTGTCTCTGTGTGTGTGTGTGTGTGTGTGTGTGTGTCTGTGTGTGTGTGTGTGTGTGTGTGTGTGTGTGTGTGTGTGTGTGTGTGTGTGTGTGTGTGTGTGTGTGTGTGTGTGTGTGTGTGTGTGTGTGTGTGTGTGTGTGTGTGTGTCTCTGTGTGTGTCTCTGTGTGTGTCTCTGTGTGTGTCTCTGTGTGTGTGTGTGTGTCTCTGTGTGTGTCTCTGTGTGTGTGTGTGTGTGTGTGTGTGTGTGTGTGTGTGTGTGTGTGTGTCTCTGTGTGTGTGTGTGTGTGTGTGTGTGTGTGTGTGTGTGTGTGTGTGTGTGTGTGTGTGTGTGTGTGTGTGTGTGTGTGTGTGTGTGTCTCTGTGTGTGTCTCTGTGTGTGTGTGTGTGTGTGTGTGTGTGTGTGTGTGTGTGTCTCTGTGTGTGTGTGTGTGTGTGTGTGTGTGTGTGTGTGTCTCTGTGTGTGTGTGTGTGTGTGTGTGTGTGTGTGTGTGTGTGTATACTGAACCAAAATATAAACAACAATTTCAAGGATTTACAGTTCATATTAGTCAGTCATTGTAAGTAAATAAATAAATTAGGCCCTAATCTATGGACTTTACATGACTGGGCAGGGGCGCAGCCATTGGTGGGCCCTGGAGGGAATACGCCCACCCATTGCGTGGCCCAGCCAATCAGAATTAGTTTTCCCCCACAAAAGGGCTTTGTTACAAAGAGAAATACAACTCTGGTGGTCTCAGACGATGTGGAGGTCCTGGGCGTCGTTATATGTCATTATGACATCATGGATGAATTCTAGAATATACCATATATCCTAGGATGGTCTGTGGTTGTGAGGCAGTTGAATGTACTGCCAAATTCTCTAAAACAACATTGGAGGAGGCTTCTGGAAGAGAATTTAACTTTCAATTCTCTGGTAACAGCTCCAGTGGATATTCCTGCAGTCATTGCCAATCGCTCCCTATATTCTGGTAATCCGATCAATTGAACATATGCGGTGGTACTTAATGAATATGATGTCAGTTCGGTTGTTCAGTTCGGTATACACTGATTCTACCAAACATTTGGAACACCTTCCTAATATGGAGTTGGACCCTCCCCTTTGTCCCTCAGAACATTCTCAGTTCGTCGGGACATGGACTCTACAAGGTGTCGAAAGCTTTCCACAGGGATGCTGGCCCATGTTGACTCCAATGCTTCCCACAATTGTGTCAAGTTGGCTGGATGTCCTTTGGGTGCAGTGGAGGCTCCTCAAAGGAGCCATTGTCCTCAAGTTATTTTATTAAAAATAAAAATTGTAAAACATCTCAAAAGTTATCCTTTTGTGTGTGTGTGTGTTAGAAACCAGGTCCCTTGGCATTGTGTCCATTTCAAGTTTTCAACAACAATAAAACAGCCATCTAAATAATGTTTCTCAGCCTAACACACTGTTGAGTTTCCTCTGCTAGGGGATATTCAATGTACAACAGTAGTATTCTGTAACAAGCAATACGTGTTAAATATGTGTCACAGTCAATCATGACAGCCTCTTTATGAAAGGCCTTTACCTATGACTAAACAGTTTCTACCCATCTTATTCATTAATTAGTGGGCATACCCAGGATTTACATGCCGGACGGATGATCTACCTGTCAGGACCCGGTTACGAACCTGGGTCTCCGGAGTGAGAAACAGTCACTTAACCTCTTGAAACTCCCCATCCCGGATCCGGGATTGTGACTAAGCCTCAGGCTCATTAGCATAACGCAACGTTAACGATTTCTGAAAATCGCAAATAAAATTAAAATAATGCGTTTGCTCTCAAGCTTAGCCTTTTCTTAACAACACTGTCATCTCAGATTTTCAAAATATGCTTTTGAACCATAGAAATTGACTAATTTGTGTAAGAGTATGCAAAGCTAGCATAGCATTTTGTGTAGCATGTAGCACGCAACATTTTCACAAAAGCCAGATAACCAAATAAATAAAATAATTTACCTTTGAAGAGCTTCTGATGTTTTCAATGAGGAGACTCCCAGCCACATACCAAATGCGCAGTGTTTCCTGAAAGCGTCTGTGTGTAGGAGAAATCGTTCCGTTTTCTACATTGCGCCTGGCTACCGAAACGAACCGAAAATGCAGTCACCTACAACGTGAAACTTTTTCCGGATTAACTACATAATATCGACCGAAACATGGCAAACGTTGTTTGGAATCAATCCTCAAGGTGTTTTTTCACATATCTCTTCATTGACATGCAGTTCGTGGAAGCTTGCTTCTCTCTCTGTGCCCCATGGAAAAATACTGGCAGGTGACTTTTGCGCACCAATTTCGGCGCAGGACACCGGGCGGACACGTGGTAAATGTGGTCTCTTATGGTCAATCTTCCAACGATCTGCCTACAAATACGTCACAATGCTGCAGACACCTTGGGGAAACGACAGAAAGGGCAGACTCATTCCTCTTGCGTTCACAGCCATATAAGGAGATCATGAAAGACAGAGCCTCAAAAATCCTTGTCATTTCCTGGATGCCAAGTCATCTTGGTTTTGCCTGAAGCTCACGTTAAAGGGCACGCACAGAGAAGATATTTGTATTTCTGGACACGTCAGAGTGTTTTCTTTCGAACAGTAGCAATTATATGCATAGTCGAGCATCTTTTTGTGACAAAATATCTTGTTTAAAACGGGAACGTTTTTCTTCCAAAAATGAAATAGCGCCACCATAAGTGTAAGAGGTTAACCAACTGAGCCACGAATAGTCAGCAGAACCCAGAAGATGAGGCAGACACAGCAGTACTTAAGACGGTGTATTTAATAAAGTAAAAAGGAGGAGTCCTTCAATACAAAAAATGGCAAATCCAAAAGGTGGAAGGAATAGCACAAAAAAGCATCAAGAGATACTCGAAAACAAAAACAGAATTCCACAAGAGCATCCATCGGAATCGACAAGAATACACAGAACACTAGGGCTGGGTGCTAACATACAAACACAGAGCACAGAACTGAGGGAAACTAAGGGTTTAAATACAATCAGGGAAAACGAGGCACAGGTGCAAATAATAATGGGGAACAAGGGAAAAACATAAGGTCAAAAAGCACAATGGGGGCATCTAGTGACCAAAACCCGGAACAACACTGGCCAAATCCTGACAGAATCCCCCCCCCCTAGGAACGGCTCCTGACGTTCCTACCAGCTCTCTCAGGGTGGAGGGCCCTGAACTGACGAATGAGGTCAGGGTCCAGGATGTCTTTGGCAGGAACCCAGGAGCGCTCCTCGGGACCGTAGCCTTCCCAGTCCACCAGATACTGCCAGGACCGCTGCACCCGGCGGGAATCCAGTATCCGATGGACGGTATAAGCCGGCTGGCCTCCAATGACACGAGGCGGAGGGGGAGGTCTGTCTGCCGGGACAAGGGGAGAAAAAACAACAGGTTTTAACAATGAAATGTGAAATGTGGGATTAATCTTAAGGGATCTGGATAAGTGTAGGCGATAAGAAACTGGGTTAACTCTCCTGGCAACCTTGAAGGGACCGATGTATTTTTGGGACAGCTTGCGAGACTCCACCCGTAGAGGTAAGTCTCTTGTGGAGAGCCAGACTCTCTGGCCGGGGCGCAGGGTAGGCCCGGGACGGCGACGTCTGTTGGCTTGTTGTTGGTACCTCTGTGAGGAACGCATAAGATTAAGACGGGTCTTCCTCCACATAAGCCGACAGCGTCTGACGAACTTCAAGGCTGAAGGCACTCTGACTTCTGCCCCCTGGTCCGGGAACAATGGAGGAGCATAGCCAAACTGACACTCGTGCGGGGACATACCAGTGGAGGAGGAGCGCAAGGTGTTGTGCACGTATTCGGCCCAAACAATAAAGGATGACCATGTGGACGGGTTGTCACGAGTCATACATCGGAGGGTGGTTTCCAGCTCTTGATTCATCCTCTCTGTTTGGCCGTTGGACTCCGGATGGTACCCTGAAGATAGACTGGCAGAAGCCCCCATGAGTTGGCAGAAGGCCTTCCAAAACCTTGAGGCGAACTGGGGACCTCTGTCAGAAACCATATCTTGAGGAATGCCGAAGACTCGGAACACATGATTAATTACCAACTCAGCCGTTTCCTTGGCAGAAGGTAACTTAGTCAGAGGGACGAACCTGGCCGCCTTTGAAAACCTGTCGATTATGACTAGGATAGTAGTATTGCCATGGGATGGAGGAAGTCCAGTAATAAAGTCCAATGAGATATGGGACCAGGGTCTGTGGGGAACAGGTAAAGGGTGAAGGAGTCCTTGAGGGCGGAGGTGAGAAGATTTGCCCTGGCAGCACACGGGACAGGCATTGACGAAAGTGGCAACGTCTTCTCTTATGGTAGGCCACCAGAACTTACGCTGGATGAACTCCAAGGTGCGACCTATGCCCGGATGACAGGTGAGGCGAGAGGAGTGCCCCCACAGAAGGACCTGAGTCCTCACTGCCTTGGGGACAAACAACCGATTGGCAGGACCTCCTTTCGGGTCCGGTTTGCTAGCTTGAGCACGTCTCACGGTATCCTCAACTTGCCACGAGATCGGAGCCACAATCTTAGCAGCAGGAAGGACAGGCATGTCCGTGTCATCTCGAATGGCAGGAGCGTAGACTCGGGACAGGGCATCCGGTTTGAGATTCTTCGACCCGGGCCGATAGGTGAGGATAAACTGGAATCGATTGAAGAAAAGAGACCATCTAGCTTGTCTAGAGTTCAACCGCTTCGCCTGCTGGATATACTCCAGATTTTTGTGGTCCGTAAGCACTTGAAACGGGTGAGAAGCCCCCTCGAGCCAGTGTCTCCATTCCTTCAATGCCATCTTAACCGCTAGGAGTTCACGATCCCCCACATCGTAGTTCCTCTCAGTCGGGGTAAGCCGGTGTGAGAAGAAAGCGCACGGATGAAGCTTCTTGTCTTCACCCCTCTGAGACAGGACAGCTCCAACACCAACCTCTGATGCGTCTACCTCCACCACAAATGGTTCATCCGTAGTCGGTAGTATCAGGATGGGAGCAGAGAGAACGCGCTGCTTGAGTCCTTGGAAGGCCGTCTCAGCTTCTCTTCCCCACAAAAACCTTGCATTGCCACCCTTGGTTAAAGCTGAGAGAGGGGCTGCCACCAAGCTGAAGTTCTTGATGAACTTGCGGTAAAAGTTTGTGAAGCCCAGGAAACGCTGAACTTCCTTAACGGATTTGGGGGTGGGCCAATCCGCTACCGCCCCTACCTTCCTGGGGTCCATTTGGACTCGACCGGGTTCCACTACAAATCCCAGGAATTGTACTCGGGATGAATGGAATTCACATTTTTCCGGCTTAATGTACAGATGGCTGTCCAGGAGGCGTTTGAGTACTTGTCTGACATGCTTAGTGTGTTCTTGAAGGGAGCTCGAAAAGATGAGGATGTCATCCAAGTAAACAAACACAAATATGTTAAGCATATCCCTAAGCACATCGTTTATGAGCGCTTGGAACACCGCTGGGGCGTTGGTCAGGCCGAAGGGCATCACCAAGTATTCATAGTGACCAGTAGGCGTGTTGAAAGCGGTCTTCCACTCGTCACCAGGTCTGATCCGCACAAGATGGTATGCGTTCCGCAGGTCAAGCTTAGTGAAAACAACTGCTTCCTGGAGCAGCTCGAAGGCTGTGGCCATAAGGGGTAGCGGGTAACGGTTACGGACGGTTATGGCATTGAGTCCCCGGTAGTCGATGCAAGGACGTAATCCACCGTCTTTCTTGGCCACAAAGAAAAACCCTGCTCCCGCCGGGGAGGTGGATGGACGCATGAGGCCTGCTTCCAGAGCGTCCTTGATGTAGGTATCCATAGCAGCTCGTTCGGGTGGAGATAGGGAAAAGATCCGACCCCTGGGGGGCAAGTGCCCGGAAACAGGTCGATGGGGCAATCGTAAGGTCTATGGGGTGGTAGCATGGTGGCCCTCTGTTTGCTAAACACCAGTTTGAGGTCATGGTAACACTCGGGAACTCGGGTCAGGTCGATGGATTCTAAAGACTCGGGAGTAGAACTCGGGGAATTCTGGAAAATACAAGTAGCTTGGCACGTAGGACCTCACTGCTTGATAGTGCCCACAGACCAGTCGATGTGAGGGTTATGGCTGTGAAGCCAGGGGTATCCAAGGACGAGAGGGAACTCGGAACAGGAGATCAAATGAAAGTTCATCAATTCCTGGTGTTGTGAAACTGAAAGTCGCAAGGAGGTAGTGACATGAGTGACAAGTCCAGATCCCAAAGGGCTTCCATCCAATGTAGTGACCCTCATGGGTTCACTTAGAGGTTCAGAGGGAACGCCATTCTCCTTCGCCCAGACACCATCCATGAAGTTACCTGCAGCTCCAGAGTCTACCAAGGCTTGAAGGTGAAGCTTGTGGTTGTCCCAGGAGAGGGTGACTGGAATGAGCAGACGGGAGTTGGACGGATGGGAGGAGGTTATGTTTCCCGTTACAGTTCCCCCCGGTCTGTACGGGACAGAGCGTTTCCCTGGAGCCCGGGACACGTGGCACGGAAATGGCCCGGTTTGCCGCAATATAGACAGCGTCGCTCCCTCATCCGGCGGTCTCTCTCAGCCTGGGAGATGCGTCCAATCTGCATGGGTTCCGATGGAGCCAGCGAGGATAAAGGTGGGGACTCGGAGCTGGGACTGATAGGGGCTAGAGGTCTACGGTTGAGTTCTTCTCTCTCAGACGCTGGTCAATGCGTGAGGCCAACTTGATCAGGGACTCGAGATTGTCCGGTGGTTCCCGAGTGGCCAGTTCATCTTGGATAGTGTCGGAAAGGCCTTTCAGAAAGCACACCGTGAGCGCCTCGTTGTTCCAGCCACTTGCTGCTGCCACCGTGCGGAACTGGATGGCATAGTCCGTCACGCTGCGCCAACCTTGGTGGAGAGTCAGGAGCTGTTTGGCTGAGTCAGAACCACTGCTTGGGCCTTGAAACACTCGTTTGAATTCCTCAGCAAAGGCAGAGTAGCTGGCACAGCAGGAACTATGGGCATCCCACACAGCAGTAGCCCAGGCCAGGGCTTTTTCCGACAGCAGGGTGATGATATAAGCGATCTTAGACCGGTCGGTGGGAAAGGACAAGGGTTGTAGCTCAAAGGAGAGAGAACATTGGGTGAGAAACCCTTTACAAGCACTTGGATCACCTGAGAACCGTTGGGGAGGTGGAAGACGAGGTTCAGCCAGGGGGTTAACTGCCATGGGTACGTGAATCTGAGGTACTGGGACGGGAACTGTTGCCGGGGTAAGACGATCAGATATTTGCTTAATGGAAGTCAGCATCTCCGACAGAAGATGAGAATGTCTAGCCATCAAGGCCTCTTGCTGAACCAGGGCGGCTTCGTGGCGTTGGACAGTCTCCTGGTGGTGGGACAGCATGGCAAAAAGGTCCTGGGAACTGGCTGCCTCTGGGTTCATTTTTGGCTCTGTGTTTCTGTCAGGACCCGGTTACGAACCTGGGTCTCCGGAGTGAGAAACAGTCACTTAACCAACTGAGCCATGAATAGTCAGCAGAACCCAGAAGATGAGGCAGACACAGCAGTACTTAAGACGGTGTATTTAATAAAGTAAAAAGGGGGGGGGTAAAAATGTTGAATTATAACATTGCCCAGGCATACGCACTCAGAGCACTTTATCTCTGTAGAAGATCGTTTGAAACCAAGGTTTGCACTATCATGCATACAGCATGTCCAGATATCTGCATGTCCAGATATCTGCCCCCCACCCCGGGGTTAAACATTGATATCTCTAATCAGCGCCCGATGCCCCCACCCCGGTTGTAGGCAAAATGTCTCGACATCCCCTCCTGTTGTTTGAATTCACTTCCTTTGTTCTCTAAACCAAATATACAGGGTGTTGCATACATGATATCTCCCGAAAAAATGCCACCACTGCCCTGTAAACTCATTCCGTACATTCTCTAGTTAGGGACACGAACGCGGAGCGAGTCTAGTGGAGCATATACTTTAACACTATGTTAGCACAGCTTTAGCACAGGCCAACAGCCCCGAATATATAGTGGCCAGGACAGATAACAAAGATAGTCTGTGAATCCCTCCTAATGGATATTTCTGAAGGGAATCCTTCCTAACTCCAAACACCAGGCAGCAGTCCCAGGACAGATAAAAACCATAATCGGGGAATCCTTCCTTCCTCATGGCCTTACCCTAACTCCAAACACCAGACAGCAGTCCCAGGACAGATAAAAACCATAATCGGGGAATCCTTCCTTCCTCATGGCCTTACCCTAACTCCAAACACCAGGCAGCAGTCCCAGGACAGATAAAAACCATAATCGGGGAATCCTTCCTTCCTCATGGCCTTACCCTAACTCCAAACACCAGGCAGCAGTCCCAGGACAGATAAAAACCATAATCGGGGAATCCTTCCTTCCTCATGGCCTTACCCTAACTCCAAACACCAGGCAGCAGTCCCAGGACAGATAAAAACCATAATCGGGGAATCCTTCCTTCCTCATGGCCTTACCCTAACTCCAAACACCAGACAGCAGTCCCAGGACAGATAAAAACCATAATCGGGGAATCCTTCCTTCCTCATGGCCTTACCCTAACTCCAAACACCAGGCAGCAGTCCCAGGACAGATAAAAACCATAATCGGGGAATCCTTCCTTCCTCATGGCCTTACCCTAACTCCAAACACCAGGCAGCAGTCCCAGGACAGATAAAAACCATAATCGGGGAATCCTTCCTTCCTCATGGCCTTACCCTAACTCCAAACACCAGGCAGCAGTCCCAGGACAGATAAAAACCATAATCGGGGAATCCTTCCTTCCTCATGGCCTTACCCTAACTCCAAACACCAGGCAGCAGTCCCAGGACAGATAAAAACCATAATCAGGGAATCCTTCCTTCCTCATGGCCTTACCCTAACTCCAAACACCAGGCAGCAGTCCCAGGACAGATAAAAACCATAATCGGGGAATCCTTCCTTCCTCATGGCCTTACCCTAACTCCAAACACCAGGCAGCAGTCCCAGGACAGATAAAAACCATAATCGGGGAATCCTTCCTTCCTCATGGCCTTACCCTAACTCCAAACACCAGGCAGCAGTCCCAGGACAGATAAAAACCATAATCGGGGAATCCTTCCTCCCTCATGGCCTTACCCTAACTCCAAACACCAGGCAGCAGTCCCAGGACAGATAAAAACCATAATCGGGGAATCCTTCCTCCCTCATGGCCTTACCCTAACTCCAAACACCAGGCAGCAGTCCCAGGACAGATAAAAACCATAATCGGGGAATCCTTCCTTCCTCATGGCCTTACCCTAACTCCAAACACCAGGCAGCAGTCCCAGGACAGATAAAAACCATAATCGGGGAATCCTTCCTTCCTCATGGCCTTACCCTAACTCCAAACACCAGGCAGCAGTCCCAGGACAGATAAAAACCATAATCGGGGAATCCTTCCTTCCTCATGGCCTTACCCTAACTCCAAACACCAGGCAGCAGTCCCAGGACAGATAAAAACCATAATCGGGGAATCCTTCCTTCCTCATGGCCTTACCCTAACTCCAAACACCAGGCAGCAGTCCCAGGACAGATAAAAACCATAATCGGGGAATCCTTCCTTCCTCATGGCCTTACCCTAACTCCAAACACCAGGCAGCAGTCCCAGGACAGATAAAAACCATAATCGGGGAATCCTTCCTTCCTCATGGCCTTACCCTAACTCCAAACACCAGGCAGCAGTCCCAGGACAGATAATAACCATAATCGGGGAATCCTTCCTTCCTCATGGCCTTACCCTAACTCCAAACACCAGGCAGCAGTCCCAGGACAGATAAAAACCATAATCGGGGAATCCTTCCTTCCTCATGGCCTTACCCTAACTCCAAACACCAGGCAGCAGTCCCAGGACAGATAAAAACCATAATCGGGGAATCCTTCCTTCCTCATGGCCTTACCCTAACTCCAAACACCAGGCAGCAGTCCCAGGACAGATAAAAACCATAATCGGGGAATCCTTCCTTCTTCATGGCCTTACCCTAACTCCAAACACCAGGCAGCAGTCCCAGGACAGATAAAAACCATAATCGGGGAATCCTTCCTTCCTCATGGCCTTACCCTAACTCCAAACACCAGGCAGCAGTCCCAGGACAGATAAAAACCATAATTGGGGAATCCTTCCTTCCTCATGGCCTTACCCTAACTCCAAACACCAGGCAGCAGTCCCAGGACAGATAAAAACCATAATCGGGGAATCCTTCCTTCCTCATGGCCTTACCCTAACTCCAAACACCAGGCAGCAGTCCCAGGACAGATAAAAACCATAATCGGGGAATCCTTCCTTCCTCATGGCCTTACCCTAACTCCAAACACCAGGCAGCAGTCCCAGGACAGATAAAAACCATAATCGGGGAATCCTTCCTTCCTCATGGCCTTACCCTAACTCCAAACACCAGGCAGCAGTCCCAGGACAGATAAAAACCATAATCGGGGAATCCTTCCTTCCTCATGGCCTTACCCTAACTCCAAACACCAGGCAGCAGTCCCAGGACAGATAAAAACCATAATCGGGGAATCCTTCCTTCCTCATGGCCTTACCCTAACTCCAAACACCAGACAGCAGTCCCAGGACAGATAAAAACCATAATCGGGGAATCCTTCCTTCCTCATGGCCTTCCCCTAACTCCAAACACCAGGCAGCAGTCCCAGGACAGATAAAAACCATAATCGGGGAATCCTTCCTTCCTCATGGCCTTACCCTAACTCCAAACACCAGGCAGCAGTCCCAGGACAGATAAAAACCATAATCGGGGAATCCTTCCTTCCTCATGGCCTTACCCTAACTCCAAACACTAGACAGCAGTCCCAGGACAGATAAAAACCATAATCGGGGAATCCTTCCTTCCTCATGGCCTTACCCTAACTCCAAACACCAGGCAGCAGTCCCAGGACAGATAAAAACCATAATCGGGGAATCCTTCCTTCCTCATGGCCTTACCCTAACTCCAAACACCAGGCAGCAGTCCCAGGACAGATAAAAACCATAATCGGGGAATCCTTCCTTCCTCATGGCCTTACCCTAACTCCAAACACCAGACAGCAGTCCCAGGACAGATAAAAACCATAATCGGGGAATCCTTCCTTCCTCATGGCCTTACCCTAACTCCAAACACCAGGCAGCAGTCCCAGGACAGATAAAAACCATACTCGG
The DNA here is from genome assembly GCF_036934945.1 of Oncorhynchus masou masou. NCBI lineage: Eukaryota > Metazoa > Chordata > Actinopteri > Salmoniformes > Salmonidae > Oncorhynchus > Oncorhynchus masou. The sequence continues at coordinate 26,482 of NW_027008622.1, forward strand.
GGAATCCTTCCTTCCTCATGGCCTTACCCTAACTCCAAACACCAGGCAGCAGTCCCAGGACAGATAAAAACCATAATCGGGGAATCCTTCCTTCCTCATGGCCTTACCCTAACTCCAAACACTAGACAGCAGTCCCAGGACAGATAAAAACCATAATCGGGGAATCCTTCCTTCCTCATGGCCTTACCCTAACTCCAAACACCAGGCAGCAGTCCCAGGACAGATAAAAACCATAATCGGGGAATCCTTCCTTCCTCATGGCCTTACCCTAACTCCAAACACCAGGCAGCAGTCCCAGGACAGATAAAAACCATAATCGGGGAATCCTTCCTTCCTCATGGCCTTACCCTAACTCCAAACACCAGACAGCAGTCCCAGGACAGATAAAAACCATAATCGGGAATCCTTCCTTCCTCATGGCCTTACCCTAACTCCAAACACCAGGCAGCAGTCCCAGGACAGATAAAAACCATACTCGGGAATCCTTCCTTCCTCATGGCCTTACCCTAACTCCAAACACCAGGCAGCAGTCCCAGGACAGATAAAAACCATAATCGGGGAATCCTTCCTTCCTCATGGCCTTACCCTAACTCCAAACACCAGGCAGCAGTCCCAGGACAGATAAAAACCATAATCGGGGAATCCTTCCTTCCTCATGGCCTTACCCTAACTCCAAACACCAGGCAGCAGTCCCAGGACAGATAAAAACCATAATCGGGGAATCCTTCCTTCCTCATGGCCTTCCCCTAACTCCAAACACCAGGCAGCAGTCCCAGGACAGATAAAAACCATAATCGGGGAATCCTTCCTTCCTCATGGAACTTTTTTGAAGGGGAGCTGAATATTCAAGGTGGTGTGTGTATATAGATATATATTATTTAAGAATGATAGGTATTAATTCTAGGCATTTACATGTATGTTTTTAAAAAATGAAGACTATTTATACAATGAAACAATGTTTTTTATTCATACTGCTTGTAAACAATAGCTCTTAGGGGCGACTTGACCCGCTTATTGATTAGAAAGTTAGGCCACCTATATTTATATTCAATCTGTGATTAGAAACGATCATTCGAAGCTATGACAAAACTATGATAATAAACTATATAAACAACTATGAAGACAGGGCTGTGTGTGCGTGAATGATGACCTATTATTTAAGTGTGGAATATATTCTCTCTCTCTCAGGCTATGAAAAAGACAAAAGATAGGACATTGACTCCTGAGTGTTGAACTTATGCCCTTACTCTACAGCAACCCTGGTTGTTATATGACCCTGAGGGTCATCTATGACTGTTGGAGCATCTACAACTATTGAAGATGCTTTCAGGGTTTTTCAGAAATACATTTGGTTTGCAGATATGTATTATAATAAAAAATACTATTCCATTATTATCATAATCTTTAGGATTATTATGTTACATGCAAGACATAACCTAAAACGTCAACGTAGACAACTCACAAGAATGTGTTTACCAGGCTGTGATGAAAACACTTTAAAGGAGCTCTAATTCAAACATGCAAGGCTATATATTTGATACAATTACCCCCTTTAAAACTGTTGCTGCAATATCACTTCTCAATGTGTGTACATTTCAAGCTTTCAACAACAATAAACCAACCAGCACAATAATGTTTCTCAGACTAACACACTGTTGAGTTTCCTATTTACTAAAGAAACAACCACTAAGACAAAACACAAAGAGTTGTAATATAATCTGTATACGTCATGTATATGTCATTCTATACGGAAAACAGGTACACTCTGAAAGATTATGACGTTGATGTGATTTTTATTTTTATTTTTTCAACAAAAAAAATGTACTGGATTGGTTGAAAAGAGATAGTAAACTTACATATCATGCACTATTTTACCAGTGACTGCATTTATACTGTTATTCATACTAAGCTACTATTCATGGACCAAGATATTTTTTGTTGCCTTTGGACATGTTTATTCATTGGTTTTTGAGTCTGTTGATTGGTCGGTCATTGGGTTCACTGGTTTTGAGTCTGTTGATTGGTCGGTCATTGGGTTCATTGGTTGTACGATATGTTCAAATCAAACCGAGCATTATTTATGAAGCACATTTCAGACACGGATGCAACGCAGTGCGCTTCACAGGGAAAACTAATAAACTATATGAAAATAAAAACGGAAATATTTACACCACAACAAAGATTAAGAGGATAAAAAAAAACTAAAGAATAAAAAAAACTGAAAGACCAATGATCATTCTAAGGAAGTGACGTTGATTAAAATAGTAAGAACAGGGTGTAATATCCAATGGAAAAAATATAGGCTTGTTTTACAACATCGTTTGTAAACAACATAATTGTACCAACATTTTTTCAGCTGGTAGCATAAATATTTATGATCACAACATTTTTACATGAATTGTGAATATGCTGAAATATCAAAACAGAATGTACACTCCTTCGCTTCGCAATAATTCACTTCATGGTGAGGAATAATAAAACATGTATATTTTGTCGGGCTGAACGTTTGAAATATGAGGTGATTTGAGTCATGCTTCTTCAGTAGTAGGAAAAAAGACAATTAGCACTTGGATGTAGTAAAGAAATACTGGAGTGATGTAGATTTGTTTATAAAATGTATTATAGACCAATTTATTATACTATCCCAAAACCAGAGGTAGATTGGACGTCGACATAGTCTTGTTTTCAAAGTCATGTTGCTAGATGGGATAGTCTTGTTGTCAAAGTCATGTTGCTAGATGGGATAGTCTTGTTTTCAAAGTCATGTTGCTAGATGGGATAGTCTTGTTTTCAAAGTCATGTTGCTAGATGGGATAGTCTAGTTTTCAAAGTCATGTTGCTAGATGGGATAGTTTTGTTTTCAAAGTCATGTTGCTAGATGGGATAGTCTTGTTTTCAAAGTCATGTTGCTAGATGGGATAGTCTTGTTTTCAAAGTCATGTTGCTAGATGGGATAGTCTTGTTTTCAAAGTCATGTTGCTAGATGGGATAGTCTTGTTTTCAAAGTCATGTTGCTAGATGGGATAGTCTTGTTTTCAAAGTCATGTTGCTAGATGGGATAGTCTTGTTGTCAAAGTCATGTTGCTAGATGGGATAGTCTTGTTGTCAAAGTCATGTTGCTAGATGGGATAGTCTTGTTTTCAAAGTCATGTTGCTAGATGGGATAGTCTTGTTGTCAAAGTCATGTTGCTAGATGGGATAGCCCCAATGTCAAAACAGTGTTAACGTGTCCATATCAATCACCAATATGCAGAAACAGTTTGGGATATATTGAAAACCTAAACATAAAATGTGCACAAACATCTGCCACAATAATCATATTACTTGTATCTTTTTTAAACAAGCACCTTATAAACTGCACAAGCACCAGAAACACTGTTGTTTTGACAAGTAGTAATAAATCAATGATATCGATTAGGGGGGAAAATCAGGTTGTACGTGCTGTTGAAACTAACACAACTAAACAAAACACATGAAAATGGGTGATATCTTTTGCATCACTGGTTAGAGGACAACCTGCAGACAACCTGCAGAAGACAGTCAGCTACATTTTGGAGGGATGCGTTTCAATTATATGTCTCCAATATTAAACTAACAGCTCAAATACCACACGGAATCTGGGAATAATGTGTACATCACTGGTTAGAGGACAATTTGTAGAAAACAGCTAGCTACATTTTGAAGTGATGCATTTTAATTCAAGTGGGTTGCCAACGAGGTAAGTGTAACGCAACACTTTTTTGGTTAAATAATACTCTTTCAATACAGAGCCTGGATTTTTCCCCTGATGAGGCTCATATCCACATGACACTTAAATCAACAGAACATCATTAAAATACTCCTACTACAATGTTAAAACATTATACATTGTGACATCATTAAAATACTCCTACTACAATGTTAAAACATTCTACATTGTGACATCATTAAAATACTCCTACTACATGTTAAAACATTCTATATTGTAACATTATTTCATTGATATCATGAAACAACTCCATGTATTTTCTGGTGTTTAATCAGAGATCTTTTATCAGAGTATCTCATGTCACATTGACTACAGCTATGAGGTTTCTCTCCTGTGTGTGTCCGCTGGTGCATAGTCAGACTGCTAGATGTAACAAAAACAAAACTCTTCCCACAGTGATCACAGCTATAAGGCTTCTCTCCTGTGTGTGTTCTCTGGTGTATGGTCAGGTGGCTAGATGAGGTAAAACTTTTCCCACACTGATAACAGCTGTAAGGTTTCTCTCCTGTGTGTGTTCTCTGGTGTGCTTTCAGGCTGCTTGTAACACTAAAACTCTTCCCACATTGATCACAGCTATTAGGTTTCTCTCCCGTGTGGATTCTCAGATGTCTTTTAAGGTCAGCTGAAGAGGGGAATCTCTTCCCACAGTCAGAGCAGCGGTGAGGTTTCTTTCCTGTGGGTCTCCGCTGGTGTTTGAGGTGTTCTGATGTGGAGAGACTCTTCTCTGTCTCTTCAGCATCATGCTGTTGTTGAGGCTCCCCAGAGGATCCACAATAGTCACATCCTTCTCCTGTGTGAACGACAAAGTCAGACAGATGGTTAAAGGCCCACAACAGCAGAAATCCACTATAGAAATACCCATTTACCTAGAAACCTGGTTAAACTATCATTATGACATCATGGATGAATTCTAGAACATACTATATAGCCTAGAAACCTGGTTAAACTATCATTATGACATCATGGGTGAATTCTATTTTCAGCTAAAAGGTGATGCCCAGGATGTGGTACAACAATTGATGTCTGTAATGAATATTTAAATGCTTTTACAAACTTAATTGACTATTGTCTTAAGACAGTCAAGTGATCAAAAATAGCCATATTTGTCACAGCTGGCCATGACCGGGAGGTCCATGGGGCGATGCACAATTGGCCTAGCGTCGTTCGGGTGAGGGAGGGTTTGGCCGGTAGGGACATCCTTGTCTCATCGCGCACCAACGACTCCTGTGGCGGGCCGGGCGCAGTGCACGCTAACCAAGGTTGCCAGGTGCACGGTGTTTCCCCCGACACATTGGTGCGGCTGGCTTCCGGGTTGGATGTGCGCTGTGTTAAGAAGCAGTGCGGATTGGTTGGGTTGTGTATCGGAGGACGCATGACTTTCAACCTTCGTCTCTCCCGAGCCCGTTGTAGCGAGGAGACAAGATAGTAGATACTAACAATTGGATACAACGAAATTGGGGTAAAATTCACAAAATTCACAAAAAAAAGTTGAACACAGGTTGAAAATATCCTGATGAAAATAAATATCCTATAAATCACATTGGCTGCACATGCTAATGAGGAAACCACTAGTTATGGATGTAGTATATCTGCTAATGAGGAAACCACTAGTTATGGATGTAGTATATCTGGTAATGAGGAAACCACTAGTTATGGATGTAGTATATCTGCTAATGAGGAAATCACTAATTATGGATGTAGTATATCTGGTAATGAGGAAACCACTAGTTATGGATGTAGTATATCTGGTAATGAGGAAACCACTAGTTATGGATGTAGTATATCTGCTAATGAGGAAACCACTAGTTGTGGATGTAGTATATCTGCTAATGAGGAAACCACTAGTTATGGATGTAGTATATCTGGTAATGAGGAAACCACTAGTTATGGATGTAGTATATCTGGTAATGAGGAAACCACTAGTTATGGATGAAGTATATCTGGTAATGAGAAAACCACTAGTTATGGATGTAGTATATCTGGTAACCACTAGTTATGTAATATATCTGCCTGGAGCAAAAATGGTGAGCGAAGATTTTAGTTTTTCACAATGTATTCTGAATGTTACTACACATTATCAGCTCAAGATCGTCGGCTGCAAAATTAGCCTCCATTTCCAGGTTGCTTATGAGAGCATTTAACTTTGGGATTATAATCGTAAGGCTTGTTATAATGTCCTGCAAAATATAATGTTTGTGTCATTGTCACAAATCAACCGCTTTGTCGGAACTAGGAGCACAAGCATTTCGCTACACTCATATTAACATCTGCTAACCATGTGTATGTGACAAATAAAATTTGATTTATACCTTTAAAAAAATACTTCAACCAGTAAAAATGCTCTTTGGCTTTGCAACCAGCCTATCAATGAGTGTTAGCATTCAAGCTAATAAAAAATAATTTTAAAAATAACTGCAGATTTCCCTTTTAACAAACACACATCAGTTCAACAACTGAGTTTATGTTTTCAGAAAGTACTTACTGATGTTAATCAGCATCAAGAATAAAGTATTTTGCAAATATCACAACCAAATATACAAGATATTACCTTAGCGACTGTTTCAAGTAATAATCAAAACAAAAACAACAGTTGCCTATGAAACCTGCAAAAAAATAAAAAATATTCAGAACTAATAACCGCGCTGTCAATCAAGTGAACACTGCTCGTCTCATTGGTGAGTAATGGTGGTTGACCTTCGTGGTATAATTGACGTGTTGCGTAGCCAATATGTAATGTAGAATGATGAAACATGTTTGGTTGTCTTCTAGAGTGTCTGGGGGATTGCACAGGAACCAAACTTGACCCGGGTTAAACAACGTTTTGCCGATTTAGATTTCATAAATTGTTTTGTTGCAAGTTGAAAGAGTATGGAATTAATGCAAAACACTGGATATAAAAAACGATTTTATCAAACAAAAGTACGCTACATTTTATCTCTGGGACCCTCGGGATGACAAATCAGAGCAGCAACTGTCCAGACTTTGGGACAGTTTTTCCTGTAGAAGTTCAATAACAAAGATGTCACTCTGCCAAAAAAAAAAAAAAAAAGCCACAATCAAATCAACCAACCAATCTGCAGCTCAAACAATAAAGCGTCATTCCGCCACTTCATAAACATTTATGACGTAACAATGATGTGATGTAATTACACATGCCACCACTGTTTAGGTAATGAGATGATGATGGATGTGGCAGGAGAAATGTAACTACTCTAAAATTCCATCCACGATATCAACATTCTAGTTTTAACCACGTTTTTAGGCTACAGTGTTGGTTTACATTTACATCGTTTCAACCAATCTACAGTTCAACCAATAACAAAGCTGTAATTCCACCACTGTGTTGGTTTACATACACCACAAACCCTTTGCTGACTGGAGTAAAACGCAGTTGAGTAAAATATATATTATAGCGTGACGTGTAATCTTGTAGACAGGACGCTTCTTCTTCAACAACAGCAAGTCAGCCACCTCGGTAGCTTGATGACGTAGCATGCAACTGACATTATACGGTCAAGACTGGAGTTAAGTCCTGAATTAGGTCTTAATTAGGTCTTTTTCAACAACAGATAGTCAGACACATCGGTAGCTTGATGACGTAGCATGCAACTGACATTATACGGTCAAGACTGGAGTTAAGTCCTGAATTAGGTCTTAATTGTTTAACATGTTACTCACTAACCTGTTATGGCTGCCTGTAGCTCAGCCCCAGAGGCAGAAGGCATACCCTCATCTAACTGCCTGTAGCTCAGCCCCAGAGGCAGAAGACATACCCTCATCTAACTGCCTGTAGCTCAGCCCCAGAGGCAGAAGACATACCCTCATCTAACTGCCTGTAGCTCAGCCCCAGAGGCAGAAGACATACCCTCATCTAACTGCCTGTAGCTCAGCCCCAGAGGCAGAAGACATACCCTCAGCCCCAGAGGCAGAAGACATCTAACTGCCTGTAGCTCAGCCCCAGAGGCAGAAGACATACCCTAATCTAACTGCCTGTAGCTCAGCCCCAGAGGCAGAAGACATACCCTCATCTAACTGCCTGTAGCTCAGCCCCAGAGGCAGAAGACATACCCTCATCTAACTGCCTGTAGCTCAGCCCCAGAGGCAGAAGACATACCCTCATCTAACTGCCTGTAGCTCAGCCCCAGAGGCAGAAGACATACCCTCATCTAACTGCCTGTAGCTCAGCCCCAGAGGCAGAAGACATACCCTCATCTAACTGCCTGTAGCTCAGCCCCAGAGGCAGAAGACATACCCTCATCTAACTGCCTGTAGCTCAGCCCCAGAGGCAGAAGACATACCCTCATCTAACTGCCTGTAGCTCAGCCCCAGAGGCAGAAGACATACCCTCATCTAACTGCCTGTAGCTCAGCCCCAGAGGCAGAAGACATACCCTCATCTAACTGCCTGTAGCTCAGCCCCAGAGGCAGAAGACATACCCTCATCTAACTGCCTGTAGCTCAGCCCCAGAGGCAGAAGACATACCCTCATCTAACTGCCTGTAGCTCAGCCCTAGAGGCAGAAGACATACCCTCATCTAACTGCCTGTAGCTCAGCCCCAGAGGCAAGGATATGCATATTCTTGGTATCATTTGAATGGAAACATTCTGAAGTTTGTGGAAATGTTAATTGAATGTAGGAGAATATAACACAGTAGATCTGGTGGAAGAAAAGAGAAAGAAAGAGCATACGTTTTCTGTTTTTATTGTTGTATCATCATCTTTCATATGTACTGCAATAGCCACACAGTCAGATAGGATGCTGGAGATAATTG
>NW_027008622.1:45000-84327 GCF_036934945.1 Oncorhynchus masou masou
GCCCATTATTATCTACAGAGGCCCATTATTATCTACAGAGGCCCATTATTATCTACAGAGGCCCATTATTATCTACAGAGGCCCATTATTATCTACAGAGGCCCATTATTATCTACAGAGGCCCATTATTATCTACAGAGGCCCATTATTATCTACAGAGGCCCATTATTATCTACAGAGGCCCATTATTATCTACAGAGGCCCATTATTATATACAGAGGCCCATTATTATATACAGAGGCCCATTATTATATACAGAGGCCCATTATTATATACAGAGGCCCATTATTATCTACACAGGCCCATTATTATGTACAGAGGCCCATTATCAGTAACCATCACTCCAGTGTTCCAGTTGTGTTAGTTATTCCAAGTTTATAATTTTAGGCTAATTGATCATTAGAAAACTATTCTGCAATTATGTTAGCACAGCTGACAACTGTTCTGATTAAAGAAGCAATAAAACTAGTTGAGTATCTGGAGCATCAGCATTTGTGGGTTTGATTACAGGCTCAAAATGGTCAGAAACAAAGAACTTTATTCTGAAACTTATTCTGGTTCTGAGAAATGAAGGCTATTCCATGAGAGAAATTGCCAAGAAACTGAAGTTCTCGTACATAGCTGTGTACTACTCCTTTCACAGAACGGCACAAACTGACTAACCCGAATAGAAAGAGTGGGAGGCCCCGGTGCACAACTGAGCAAGAGGACAAGTACATTAGTGTTTAGTTTGAGATACAGACGCCTCACAAGTCCTCAACTGTACCCGCAAAACACCAGTCTCAACATCAACAGTGAAGAGGCGACTCCTGGATGCTGGCCTTCTAGGCAGAGTTCCTCTGTCCAGTCTCAACATCAACAGTGAAGAGGCGACTCCTGGATGCTGGCCTTCTAGGCAGAGTTCCTCTGTCCAGTCTCAACATCAACAGTGAAGAGGCGACTCCGAGATGCTGGCATCCTAGACAGAGTTCCTCTGTCCAGTGTCTGTGTTTTTGCCCATTTTAATATTTTATTTTTATTGGCCAGTCTGAGATATTGCTTTTTGCTTTGCAACTCTGCATCCCGGAGTCGCCTTTTCACTGTTGAGGCTGACACTTATGTACTCTTGCTCAGTTGTGCACCGGGGCCTCTGGTTGCTGATAATGGGTTTCTGTACGCCTATTTAGATATTCCATTAAAAAAAAACTGGAGTTTCCAGCTACAATAGTCATTTACAACATTAACAATGTCTACACTGTATTGCTGATTAATTTGATGTTATTTTAATGGACAACAAATGTGCTTTTCTTTCACAAACAAGGACATTTCTAAGTGACCCCAAACTTTTCAACAGTACTGTATATATAGAAATACAAGTTTAAAATGTGTACCAATTGATTGGTCAAAAGAACAGGTGGCTAAGTCAAACAAGATTTTTATTAGTCGGGGACAGCCCCACTGGTAAAAGATACTAGTCCATCTTCATGTCAACTAACAGAACTCTGCTGGTTGTCCTGGTAACAGATACCAGTGGGCAGATCTGTTGTATTTGTTCAAACTAAACAACAGCACTTACTTTTATGTGTCAAATCTGAACCGTTCTTCTCTCCTCCTCCTCCTCTCACAGTTCCACTCAGCCCCGTTGCTTTCCTGCAGTCCACCAGCAGCAGAGACAACCTCTTCATCCCGGGAGAGGCACGACACTGTGACTCCGGGAGGACGGAACGGCCAGCGTTGTCCTGGTAACCATAAAGAGGGGAGACAGACACATATCATTATGGATGCTGATGTCACTGTTGACATAAAGTGCTTTACAGAAACCCAGCCCAGACCACAATAGAGCAAGCTGTATGCTAGACCAGACCAAGCTGTATGCTAGGACAGACCAAGCTGTATGCTAGACCAGACCAAGCTGTATGCTAGACCAGACCAAGCTGTATGCTAGACCAGACCAAGCTGTATGCTAGACCAGACCAAGCTGTATGCTAGACCAGACCAAGCTGTATGCTAGACCAGATCAAGCTGTACCATCTGGTGTTCTGATGTGGAGAGACTCTTCTCTGCCTCTTCAGCTTCATGAGGCTGTTGAGGTTCCCCAGAGGATCCACGATAGTCATGTCTCTCTCCTGTGTGAACGAGAACATCAAATGCTTAGCAGGACAGGAAAATGGTCCAATTCACACACTAATCAAGAGAACATCCCTGGTAAATCATTACTGCCTCCGATCTGTCGGACTCAACAAACACACGTTTCAATTGTAGATAGCCAGGGAAACACTCCAACCCTCTGACAATCCGTAAATCAAATTAAAAACAAGAAAATGGCACCATCTGGTCTGCTTAATTAAAGGAATTTGAGATGATTTATATTTTAAGTACATTTTAGACTTTTACTCAAGTAGTATTTTACTGGGTGATTCACATTTACTTGAGTAATTTTCTATTGAGGTATCTTTACTTTTACTCATGTATGACAATTGCGTACTCAAGTATGACAATTGCGTACTCAAGTATGACAATTGCGTACTCAAGTATGACAATTGCGTACTCAAGTATGACAATTGCGTACTCAAGTATGACAATTGCGTACTCAAGTATGACAATTGCGTACTCAAGTATGACAATTGCGTACTCCCACCACTGTGATGCAAATGTTAAAGACCGTTCCACAAAATGGATGCCTTTTGCGTCCCTTCGACATTTTAAGTATACATTATGCACTGTATATTATATTTTAAACGCCTGTTATAATAGATTAAGTGCACTTTAATATAGACCACATGGAAAATTCAATAAAATCACATTTTGAAGTTCCAAAAATATATGTACCAATGGCAGATTGCCCCTTAAACAATTCCTACAGTACTGAACAACATACTAAAGTGCAGAACTTCAGTATAATGGCATTTTTATTTTAATACATTATTTCAACAACTGCATAGTGCCCCTGTTTATAAGACAGTACTCACTGGTGGTAATCGGATGTTCGGTCTCGTCTTCCTCTTTTATTGAGAAATCCTCCTCTTTTACTTCAAAAGGTTCTTCCTCCTTCTTGATTCTGAAAGCTCCTACCCCTTTTTCCACTTTGACAACCTCGTTCCCATATTCCTCTTTCACTGTAATATCATCCTCTTGTTTCAATGTGATCGCCTCCTTATTCATTCTTCAAGCTTCTTTGCCTCCTTTCACCAGTTTCTATCTCCGTCTAGATTAGTGAGTTTATGCTCCGGGAGATTAGCCTAGTGCAGTATCAATGGAACACATTTGCTAATTTAACAAGCCAATTACGTTTAAATGAACCAGTTGATAGGTAAACAGAATTATGTTCAAAACACAAAGAGTAATATACACAAGATTGGTCAAAAGAGCTTCAATTTTTAGGTTTGCTAGCAAAGCACCGCGTGGGTAAACCAGGAACCTTTTGTCGCTGTTGAAGAAGTCTCCTGTCCCGTCCACTAGAGTATACGTCACGCAAGAAGCATCACCTGAAAAAAATCATATCGCCATCTGCTGACTGGAGTGGGTAACGCAAATTGGAAAAATATGAATTACAATGTTCAGTCTGGCAAGCAATGTCATAAGAAGTCATTTAAAAATAACCAGATGTTATGTTCTTACTTCTTACAGCCAATACTTTCCTCCAGGATTGGCCTGCCTATTAGGCAGGATTAGGTGACAGATAGAATAGGGTGCCATACTCCGAGCTAAATTGACCAAGGCTCATCACGAACAACACATAAAACTTAATATAATTCTGCCCAAATACAATGAAAACTTCTCTCACCCAGTGGCATATGGGCTATTTAGGTGAGCGTTGGTGTCTCCCATCTCCACAGAGGAACACTAGATCTCTGTCAGAGTGACCATTGGGTTCTCAGTAACCTCCCAGACCAAGGCCCTTCTCCCCTGATTGCTCAGTTTGGCCAAGCGGCCCACTCTAGGAAGAGCCTTGGTGGTTCCAAACCTCTCCTTTTAAGAACGATGGAGGCCACTGTGTTCTTTGGGAACTTCAATGCGGCAGAATTTTTTTTTTTTTGTGTGTCGGACCTCTCCTTCCACCTTCCTCAAGGACGTCCACTAGATTATACGTCACGCAAGAAGCATCACCTGGAAAACTCATATCGCCATCTGCTGACTAGAGGGGGTAACGCAGTTTGGAAAAATATGATTTACAATGTTCAGTCTGGCAAACAATGTCATAAGAAGTCATTTAATGTTTTAATGTTTGTTCTGACTTGCGCTGCAAACTGTGGGACCTTATATAGACAGGTGTGTGCCTTTCCAAATCATGTCCAATCAATTTAATTTACCACAGGTGGACTCCATTCAAGTTGTAGAAACATCTCAAGGATGATTAATGGAAACAAGAAGCACCTGAGCTCAATTTCGATTCTCATAGCAAAGGGTCTGAATACTTATGTAAATATGTTATTTCTGTTTAAATATATATACATTTGTAATAATTTCTAAAAACCTGAATACTTTCCAAAGGCACTGTATGTATAAACATATATTTTCCTTTGTTTTCCACTAACCCTACCACCCCTTCCCTGATTGGAGGAAACTAATGCACAGCAACTATTAGGCTTCTACGTCCAGTTCATACATACTATGTACATTTTACAGACACAATGTATTATACAATAGTTATATTTAGTTTGTTTTTAATCCTATCCTTCAGTTACCCTAAACCTCTCCCATCTATCTCTGAAGACCATCCAGTCCTATCCTTCAGTTACCCTAAACCTCTCCCATCTATCTCTGAAGACCATCCAGTCCTATCCTTCAGTTACCCTAAACCTCTCCCATCTATCTCTGAAGACCATCCAGTCCTATCCTTCAGGTACCCTAAACCTCTCCCATCTATCTCTGAAGACCATCCAGTCCTATCCTTCAGTTACCCTAAACCTCTCCCATCTATCTCTGAAGACCATCCAGTCCTATCCTTCAGTTACCCTAAACCTCTCCCATCTATCTCTGAAGACCATCCAGTCCTATCCTTCAGTTACCCTAAACCTCTCCCATCTATCTCTGAAGACCACCCCGTTTGATTTCTATTTGCCATATATTTTTAACTGTGCTGTTTCACAAAAGTTATTGACCTTTATATTCTCATAGTTGCTGCAGATACTAAATTAAAATTAAATATGTTTGCTAAAAGTATTATTATATTATTGATCAATTGTCTATGACTTTCAAATCCCCCAGTAGTGCTGTCTGCAGAGTTAGCTCCAGGTAAATGTTGCCATTCCTTGACATGCGACCAAAAACAAGCTACATAATTACAGTACTAAAACAAATGATCTAATGATTCTGTCTCTTCGCAGCTAAATCTGCAGAGGTTCATTGTATCCCCCATATATAGAACATTGTATTGGTTGCAAGAATTTTGTATAATAATTCAAATTGAAAAATTCCAAGTTTTGAATCTTGCGTCCTTCATCATTTTCTTTAACCAATTTTGGTCTTTAATGCAGGACTGACAGACAAGTGTCTTACTTTTTCCCCTTTCCACCATTTTTGTGGTAATGCTGCAATTAGTTGGTTGTAATTTTGGGTAGTGCAGACATTTCCATATATTGTTGTTATCTGCATGTGTGACAACTCCACCAGTCCTATTTATGATATAATTTACAAAGATGAAACCTTTTTTATGTATTCAATTTTACTTTTATTTTTTTAAATCAATTAGTATATTTGAGTTTAACCAGAATTGTTGTAGTATTATTTGTTCTGTCTTTTCTGGTGGGTTAAACTGAAATTGCAACCAACTTTCTATGGCTTGTATTGTAATACAGCCCGACAGGATGCTTTCATTGTGCATCTGTAAAACTGTGTGAGGGTTTTAGGTGACAAGCCAAAATTCTTGTGCCTCCTGGTGTTGAAGAGGCTCTGTTGCGCCTTCTTCACCACAGTGTGTTCTTGGGGTCCTTTAATGCTGCAGAAGTGTTTTGGTACCCTTCCCAAGATTTTTGCCTCAACGTAATCCTGTCTCGAAGCTCTACGGACAATTCCTTCGACCTCATGGCTTGGTTTTTGCTCCGACAGTCTCATAGCAAGGGGTCTGAATACTTACTGTTATGTAAATAAGGTATTTCTGCTTTTTATATTTTGATAAATTAGCTACATTTTCTAAAAACCTGTTTTTGCTTTCTCATATTGGGTATTGTGTAGATTGCTGATAGAGAACCAGTTCAGAATATATAATTTTTTTAAATCCATTTTAAAATAAGGCTGTAACTTAACAAAATGTGGAAAAAGTCAAGGGGTCTGAATACTTTCCGAATGCACTGTAGAAACATCACATTGAATATTCACCTCACTTTTGAAAAGCTCCCTGTGGAAAAAAGGATTCCCAGATTATCGTTTAGATGTTCTGTCTTCAGGATGTTCTAGGTTGATGGCTGTTGGAGGGGGAGGGGCAGTTGAGTGAGCTGGGGCCTTTTATTGACCTGCCTCTGGGAGCCTGACATGTTGTGACATGATGAGAGAGTGAGACAGGGTCTATCTGTAAGATATTCAGGTAGGTGAATTTAACAATGACTTGCAGGCAGTTGGTTTAGAATAACTATGACCAAAAATGAATACAAATTATACCACCACCCAAAAGGGCACTTCAGAGACTGTAAGGGCAAAGGGGCATGTGCTCTACAAAGGTAGAGCCCTATCTGTCCACGTCCTATCTGTCCTTAAACAAAGCGAGCACTGCTTCATGGGGCAACAGCAACACTAACCTAAATAGCCCATATGCCACTGGGTGAGAGAAGTTTTCATTATTTTTGGGCAGCATTATGTGAGGTGTTTTTATGTGTTCTTACCGATGAGTCTTGGTCAATTTAGCTTGGAATATGCCACCCTCGTCAATCTGTCACCTAATCCTGCCTAATGGGCAGGCCAGCCCTGGATTAAATTATTGGCTGTAAGAAGTAAGAGAAAACACAACATCTGGTTGTTTTTACATGACTAGTTATGACATTGCTTGCCAGAATAAACATTGTAATTAATATTTTTCCAAACTGCGTTACCCACTCCAGTCAGCAGATGACGATGTAAATCTTTCAGTTGATGCTTCTTGCGTGACGTATAATCTAGTGGACGGAACATGAGGCTTCTTCAACAGAGACAAAAGGCTTCTGATTCAACCAACATGGTGGTTTACTAGAGAACATTAAACCGAAACATTGAAGCGTTTAAGACAAATCTTGTGTATATTACTCTTTGTGTTTTAAAAACAATTATGTTTACCTATCTACTAGTTCATTGAAACGTAGATTGCTTGTTAAATTAGCTAATGTGGTACATTTATACTGCACTAGGCTAATCGCCCGGAACATGAGCTCACTAAACAAGACGGAGAAAGAAGCTCTGGTGAAAGGAGAGGAAGAAGCTTTCAGGATGAAAAGGGAGGAAGAGGAGGCTATCGCATTGAAAGTAGAGGAAGAACCTTTTGGAGTAAAAGAGGAAGAGGATGCTATCTCAATAAAAGAGGAGGAAGGCGTTTTGGGAGTGAAAAAGGAGGAGGAAATTGAAGATCCGATTAAGACCAGTGAGAACTGTCTTAAAAATGGGCACAAAATCTGCTTTTCTTGAACTAATGTGGGGTTTGAAAGGGGCATTCTACTGAAGTTCTACACTTTAAAATGTTGTTCAGTGCTCAATGAATTGTTAAAGGTGCTATCCGTCATTTGTACATATTTTTGTGACTTTTATATTAGATATTGAAATATCCATGTAGTCCACTTCATCTAACATGCTTTTCGAATTCAACATTGGTGCATAATTTCTACTTAAATTGTCAAAGGGACGCAAAAGGCACCCTTTGTGTGGAAAGACCCTTTTATGTTTGCAACACAAACAATATTTTCAGAAATCATGAGGAAAGTGGCCATTATAGGCCCTTTTCTTAGACATAGTCATGCCTCTTGTAAGACTCTGTGATTGCAATTGATGGTCATAAGTTCACCATCTGTTTGATGTTCTTGTTCACACAGGAGAGAGACATGACTATGGTGGATCCTCTGGGGAGCTTCAACAACATCCTGATGCTGACGAGACAGAGAAGAGTCTCTCCAGATCAGAACACCAGATGGTACAGCTTGGTCTGGTCTAGCATACAGCTTGGTCTGGTCTAGCATACAGCTTGGTCTGGTCTAGCATACAGCTTGGTCTGGTCTAGCATACAGCTTGCTCTCTCTGGGTCTGGGATGGGTTTCTGTAAAGCACTTTATGACAACAGTGACATCAGCATCCATAATGATATGTGTCTGTGTCCCCTCTTTATGGTTACCAGGACAACGCTAGCCCTTCCTCCCTCCCGGAGTCCCTGTGTCATGCCTCTCCCAGTAGCACCTTACTGCTGGGTATGAAGAGGTTGTCTGTGCTGCTGGTGGACTGCAGGAAAACAACAAGACTGAGTGGAACTGTGAGAGGAGGAGAAGAGAAGAAAGGATCAGATTTGACTCATCAAAGTAAGTGCTGTAATTTAGTTTGAACAAATTAAATAGATCTGCCCACTGGAATCTGTTACCAGGACAACAAGCAGAGTTCTGTTTGGTGACAGGAAGATAGACTGGTATATTTCTACCACAGTCGACAGTTCTGTTAGTTGACATGTAAAACCTTGATGTAAGTTTGTTTTAGAGAGAAACCAATAGACCATATAAAACCTTGATGAAAGTTAGCTTTAGAGAGAAAAGTTTCAAGATGATCTGATGTAAGGTGCTTGTTTTACAAAAACCTTTTCCATAAAACATTATGGATGTTACATTGCCTGTCCCAGATACTTTGGGCTTCTGCTTTTCTTCCCTCTGAAAGCCTTTTGTTGTCTTTTTGCACTGAGTCAGTTCCTCTGCTGCTGTTTCCAACGTCTCATCATCGACTCATTAAGGCTCCCGTGCAGCAGCTCTCTTTCCTTTTCCAACAGATCGATCGCCTTCAACTTGAAAGCTGCATCATATGCATTTCTCCGTGTCTTTGCCATGATGAGGGTGACAAAATTACTACCGTAATCAGAATGATGGGAAGTTTGAGCTCGATTTACGTCACATTATGTGACGGTGCTCAGTTTTTTGGCGGCATGAATGTGAAAATGTGAAAGCGGGAAAAATCCATAAATTAGCCGCGTCATTGTCTAAACCACGAGGTTCTAAACTAAAGTAAAGTGGGAATAAAGTAGCGGCTTATAGTCTGGAAATTACGGTACGTTCTTTCCAATACCAAAGCAGTGTAGTGTATTGTTTCCAAACTCCGTTACCCACTCCAGCCAGCAGATGGCGATGAGCGTCTTTCAGGTGATGCTTCTTTCGTGACGTGTAATGGACTGGACGGGACGCTTCTTCAAGAACAACAACGCGCCAACTCTTTCAACCACGTCGGTAGCTTGCTAGCCAATATAAAAGTGAAAGATTGACGCTTTAGACCATCTTAATGTACATTATCTAATCTCAGTGTTTTAAACACAGTTCTGTTGACGTATTAACTGGTTAACTGTAACCTAATTTGCCAACTTGTTAAAGATTGATGCTGAGCCGAGCACGAGGCTATTCGCTAATGCTAACTAGCTAGCTAACATCCCTGACCATGAGTTCATTAAACTACTCATCCCTGCTATAGAAGAGGAGGTCTGCTGTTTGGAGAAAGAAGTTCTGGCGCTGAACATTGAAGAAGAGGATGAGGTTACAGTGAAAGAAGAGAAAGAACCTTTTAGAATGAAAAAGGAGGAAGAGGAGACTGTTATAGTGAAGGAAGAAGATAATGTTATAGTGAAAGAACATTTCAGAATGAAAAAGGAGGGAGAGGAGGCTGTTATAGTGATAGAAGAGAAGGAACCGTTTAGAGAGGAAGAGGATGCTATCTCAATAAAGGTGAAGGAGGAATACGTTTTGGGAGTGAAAGAGGAGACAGAATATTAGATTAACACCAGTGAGTACTGTCTTCAACAGGGACACAAACTATGCCGTTGTTGAACTAATGTGTGGTTTTAAAGTGGCATTCTACTGAAGTTCTACACTTGAATATGTTGTTCAGTACTGTAGGAATTGTTAAAGGGTCAATCTGCCATTGGTTCATATATTTTAGGGACTTTTCAATTAGATGCATTGAATTCTCCATGTGGTCTACATTAAAGTTCCCCCCATCTAGTATAACAGGCTTTTAAAATTCAATATTGAAGCATAATCTCTACTTAAAATATCAAAGGGACATATTCATGCCTCTATTAGACAGTTATAAGTTTACCACTCATTTTGATGTTCTCATTAACACAGGAGAGAGACATGACTATTATGGATCCTCTGGGGAGCCTCAACAACATCCTGATGCTGACGAGACAGAGAAGAGTCTCTCCAGATCAGAACACCAGATGGTACAGCTTGGTCTGGACTAGCAAACAGCTTTCTCTCGCTTGGGGGCTGGGTTTCTGTAAAGCACTTTATGACAACAGTGCCATCAGCATCCATAATGATGTGCGTCTGTGTCCCCTCTTTATGGTTACCAGGACAACGCTAGCCCTTCCTCTCTCCCGGAGTCCCCGTGTCGTGCCTCTCCCGGTAACACCTTACTGCTGGGTATGAAGAGGTTGTCTGTGCTGCTGGTGGACTGCAGGAAAACAACGGGGCTGAGTGGAACTGTGAGAGGAGGAGAAGAGATGAAAGGATCAGATTTGACTCATCAAAGTAAGTGCTGTAGTTCAGTTTGAACAAATACAATAGATCTGCCCACCGGTATCTGTTACCAGGACAACCAGCAGAGTTCTGTTAGTTCACAGGAAGATAGACTGGTGTATATGGATGTTATGAATATCATAACACTGAAAAAGGATTCTGCCAATGAAAAGAGAGAAACCAATTGACCATATAAAACCTTGATGAAAGTTAGCTTTGGAGAGAAAGTTTCAAGATGATCCAATGTAAGGTGCTTGTTTTACAAAAACTTTTCCTTAAAACATTATGGATGTCACATTGCCTGTCCCAGTCAACGCCCCTATCTTTACAAGACTGTAGAACAGGCAAACTAAACTTAAGACTTTGGTCATTAATTAACTGGTACTGAAGAAAAGCTGTGATCAGGCTGCCTACTCAAGCAAAAGCTTCAAACTGTAACCAGTGCCGTCAACCTGGTTATCAATCAACCTACCAGGGTAGTGAGAAACAGGGGAGGAATGAAATCATCAACATGGTTTGATCATATCTTTACTAATGCTGCAGAAATGGGTTTTAAAGCAGTATCCAGATCCATCAGATGTAGTGATCACAATATAGTAGCCATGTCTAGGAAAACCACAGTTCCAAAGGCTGGGCCTAATTTTGTGTATAAGAGGTCATACATTTTTTTGTAGTGATTCCTATGTTGTTGATGTAAATAATATTTGTTGGTCCATGGTGTGTAATGATGAGCAACCAGACGCTGCCCTTGACACATTTGAAACTGCTTATCCCAGTTACTAATAAGCATGCACCCATTAAGAAAATGACTGTAAAAACTGTTAAATCCACGTGGATTGATGAGGAATTTAAAAATGGTGAAGAGGGAGGCAAAAGAGATGGCAAATAGGTCTGGCTGAATAACTGATTGGCAAACCTATTGCAAATTGAGAAGTCATGTGACTAAACTGAGTTAAACGAAGAAACTACACTATGAAACAAAGATAAGTGACATGAAGAATGATTGTAAAAATCTCAATGAAATTTTGCGCAAATAAAATCTATTTGACCAGATACAATGCTATTTTACAGTAAACAAATATAGACTTTTAGCTTATAGGGAAGTTCATTCAGCTAGCACAGCACTTGCAAATGACTGATTGGCTGAGAGAAATTCATGATAAAAATATTGTTGGGGCTGTTTTGTTAGACTTCAGTGCAGCTTTTGGCATTTTCGATCAAAGCCTGCTGCTGAAAAAACGTATGTCTTTACACCCCCTGCTATATTGTGGATAAAGAGTTTTTTCTTTTAAAATGTAACCTTTATTTAACTAGGCAAGTCAGTTAAGAACAAATAATTTTTTTCAATGACGGCCTACGACTGCCTTGTTCAGGGGCAGAACGACAGAGTTTTACCTTGTCAACTCTGGGATTCGATCCAGCAATCTTTCGGTTACTGGCCTACCGCTCTAACCACTAGGCTACCTGCCGCCCCAGAACTACAAAATCAAGTTTGAATCAGGAATTCCCCAGGGCAGCTGTTTGGCACCTACTTTTTTCAATCTTTACCAACAACATGCCAATGACATTTGAGTAAAGTCAGTGAGTCTATGTATGCGGATGACTTAACACCGTACGCGTCAGCTACTACAGCGACTGAAATGACTGGAACACTTAACATAGAGCTGCAGTTAGTTTCCGAATGGGTGTCAAGGAATAAGTTAGTCCTAAATATTTCTGATTACCTTAAAACCTCTTGGTGTTAGGGGGCAGTATTTTCATTTTTGGGAAAAAAACGTCCCCGTTTTAAACGGGATATTTTGTCAGGAAAAGATGCTAGAATATGCATATAATTGACAGCTTTGGATAGAAAACACTCTAACGTTTCCAAAACTGTAAAAATATTGTCTGAGTATAACAGAACTGATGTTGCAGGTGAAAGCCTGAGAAAAATCCAACCCGTATGTGCCCCAGGTTTTGAAAGCGCTGCGTTCCAATGACTCACTATATGGCTTTGAATGTACCATCAACGAGCTTACGCTTTCTACGTATTCCCCAAGGTGTCTACAGCATTGTGACGTAGTTTTACGCATTTCTGTTGAAGAATAGCCGTATGGGCGCACATTGCGTAAGTGGTCACATGGTGGCTCCGAGAGAGATTCTCGCGTAAAGTGCAGAGGTAGCCATTACTCCAATCGGTCCTAGAGAAAAAGGAATTGTCCCGACGGATATATTATCAAATAGATATTAGAAAAACACCTTGAGGATTGATTCTAAACGTTTGCCATGTTTTTGTCGATATTATGGAGCTAATTTGGAATATTTTTTGGAGTTGTGACCGCAATTTCCGGGCAATTTCTCAGCCAAGCGTGAAGAACAAACGGAGCTATTTCGCCTACAAAAATAATATTTTGGGAAAAAATGAACTGTGGCCGTCTACCTGGGAGTCTCGTGAGTGAAAACATTTGAAGTTCATCAAAGGTAAACAATTAGGCATAATGCTATGCTAGGCTATGATAAACTTACACAGATGCTTGTCTAGCGTTGGCTGTAAAGCATATTTTGAAAATCTGAGATGACAGGGTGATTAACAAAAGGCGAAGCTGTGTTCCAATAGATTTCACTTGTGATTTTCATGAATATGAATATTTTCTAGGAAGATTTATGTCCGTTGCATTATACTAATTAGTGGCAGATGATGATAACGGTCCCGTTCACGGGCTGGGTGTCACTACAGGTTAAGTTACATGGCCTACTATGCTAATTCTGTAGCGGTATTGTTAGAGGGGGCTAAATAAATATTTTGTTGGGGCGCCAGGCAGGTATTAACCCTAGTTATTAAAGTTAGTTATTACCTATTATAACATTATTATTTTTAAATATTATTAAAACCGAAAGGATGAGAGTAGAATAGATAGAATAGATAGAGATAGAGTAGCGCTTCCAGACACATTCTAAACATGATGGAGACTTAAAGGAGGACTGTAACAGCTAATGATGAAACATTATGGAGTCTTAAAGGAGGACTGTAGCATCTAATGATGAAACATTATGGAGTCTTAAGCATTAATTTGTGGTATTGCACTTGTGAATGCATGGAAGTTAAATATTTCTAATAAAAAAAAATATATTTTGCACTCTGCAATTTCACCGGATGTTGTCGAAATGTTCCGCTAGCGGAATCCCTAGCCATAACAGGTGTTAATGTGTTTGAACCAATCAGTTGTGTTGTGACAAGGTAGGGGTGGTATACAGAAGATAGCCCTATTGGGTAAAAGATGAAGTCCATATTATGTCAAGAACAGCTCAAATAAGAAAAGAGAAACAGTCCATCATTACTTTAAGGACCACCACAAGAATGAAAGATCCAGTGTTACTTCTGATGCATAAGTTCATTAGAGTTACCAGCCTTAGAAATAGCAGCCCAAATTAATGCTTCACAAAGTTCATGTAACAGACACATCTCAACATCATCAGTTCAGAGGAGACTGCGTGAATCAGGCCTTCATGGTCGAATTGCTGCAAGGAAACCACTACTAAAGGACACCAATAAGAAGAAGAGACTTGCTTGGGCCAAGAAACACGAGCAATGGACATTAGACCGGTGGATATCTGTCCTTGGGTCTGATGAGTCCAAATTTGAGATTTTTGGATCCGAGCTTCATGTCTTTGTTAGACGAGGAGTAGATGAACAGATTATCTCCTTCATGTGTGGTTCCCACCGTGAAGCATGGAGGAGGAGATGTGTGGGTGCTTTGCTGTTGACAATGTCATGAATAAATAAATCAAAGTCACACTTAACCAGCATGGCTTCCACAGCATTCTACAGCTATATGCCATCCCATCTGGTTTGGGCTTAGTCCCACTGTCATTTGTTTTTCAACAGGACAATGACCCAACACACCTCCAGGCTGTGTAAGAGCTATTTGATCAAGTAGGAGAGTGATGGAGTGCTGCATCAGATGACCTGGCCTACACAATCCCCCGACCTCAACCAAATCAAGATGGTTTGGAATGAGTTGGATCGCAGAGGTGAAGGGAAAGCGGCCAACAAGTTCTCAGCGTATGTGGGAACGCCTACAAAACTGTTGGAAAAGGATTCCAGGTGAAGATGTTTGAGAGAAAGCAAGGGTGGCAACTTTTGAATAATAAAATATATATTTTGATTTAACACTTGTGGTTACGACATGATTCCATGTGTTTTTTAATCATTTTTATGTCTTTATTATTCTACAATGTAGAAAATAGTAAAAATAAAGAAACCCTTGAATGAGTAGGTGAGTCCAACCTTTTGACTGGTACTGTACATTAAATTTCCTAACAGCTCCAGTGGACATTCCTGCAATCAGCATGCCAATTGCCTGCTCCCTCAGAGACCTGTGGCATTGTTGTGTGAACAAACTGCACATTTTCGAGTTGCCTTTTATTATCCCCAGCACAAGGTGCACCTGTGTAATTACCAAGCTGTTCAATCAGCTTCTTGATATGCCACACTGTCAGGTCGATGGATTATCTTGGCAAAGAATAAATGTTGACTAACAGTGATGCTCGTGAAACATCCAACACTTTACATGTTGCGTTTATATTTTTGTTTTTTGTTGTTACTATCAGTTTTAGGAACATTTACCCAAAATATGACATCAGCAATAATCAAAATGTTGATAATCTGTGAATGTCTAAATAAGAAATTGGTCCATTTAAACAGCAATGTGTCGAACCCTTTCAACAACAGGGAGATGTTACTGATGTGCTTTGTATCTGTGACGTAAAAACAAGTTTTGGACTTCCACACAAAATTACTTCTTTAGTTATTTTATGTTTAAGGAAGTGTGTAGGTCACATTCTGTATCATACAGCTATGAATGTTATATATTTAGAACCACCTGTTCAATTGGAATCCAGCGACGTCTGTGTCTTCAGTGTCCTAGAACTGTCCAGGTTTTTGTGTTCTGACTTGTAAAACAGGATGAATAAGTAATGTAAACATAGCAGTAATTACCAGGAAGCTCTACATTTGTTTTAAAATCACACTAAGATTGTTAAAACTGGCCTCAGGTTATTGAGAGATCGGATTTAGGATTTACCCTCGTAGCAAGGTTGTTTTATCATGTGGTTTCATTTGGGTTTCTATTTAAAAATAACAATATCTTTGGCAGGAGAAAGACCAGACTCAGAGGAACCAGAGCCAAGGACGTCCAAACCAGCAAGACGACACCAGTGCTCCCAGTGTGAAAAGAGTTTTAAACAGAAAGTGCAACTGAAAACACATAAGAGAATACACACAGGGGAGAAGCCTTACCACTGCTCCCAGTGTGGAAAGGGTTTCAACCAGCCAGGGGTGCTGAAACAACATGAGATAATACACACAGGAGAGAAGCCTTACCACTGCTCCCAGTGTGGAATGTGTTTCGTCCGTTCGGGGTCGCTGAAACGACACGAGAGAATACACACAGGAGAGAAGCCTTACCACTGCTCCCAATGTGGTAAGTGTTTCGTCCGTTCAGAGGAGCTGAAACTACACGAGAGAATACACACAGGAGAGAAGCCTTACCACTGCTCCCAGTGTGGAAAGCGTTTCGCCCGTAAGGGGGAGCTGAAACAACACGAGAGAATACACACAGGAGAGAAGCCTTACCACTGCTCCCAATGTGGAAAGTGTTTCGCCCGTTCGGGGGAGCTGAAACTACATGAGAGAATACACACAGGAGAGAAGCCTTACCACTGCTCCCAATGTGGAAAGTGTTTCAACCAGTCGGGGGAGCTAAAACGACATGAGAGAATACACACAGGAGAAAAGCCTTACCACTGCTCCCAATGTGGAATGTGTTTCGGCCGTTCGGGGGCGCTGAAACAACATGAGAGAATACACATAGGAGAGAAGCCTTACCACTGCTCCCAATGTGGAAAGTGTTTTGTCCGTTCGGGGGAGCTGAAACTACATGAGAGAATACACACAGGAGAGAAGCCTTACCACTGCTCCCAATGTGGAAAGTGTTTCAACCAGCCGGGGGAGCTGAAACGACATGGGAGAATACACACAGGAGAGAAGCCTTACCACTGCTCCCAATGTGGAAGGTGTTTCAACCAGTCGGGCGCACTGAACCGACATGAGAGAATACACACAGGAGAGAAGCCTTACCACTGCTCCCAATGTGGAAGGTGTTTCAACCAGTCGGGGGCGCTGAAACAACATGAGAGAATACATACAGGAGAGAAGCCTTACCGCTGCTCCCAGTGTGGAATGTGTTTCGTCGGTTTTGGGGAGCTGAAACAACACGAGAGAATACACACAGGAGAGAAGTCTTCCCGCTGCTCCCAGTGTGGAAAGTGTTTCAACCATTCAGGGAAGCTGAAACAGCATGAGAGAACACATACAGGAGATAAGCCTTACCACTGCTCCCAATGTGGAAAGTGTTTTGTCCGTTTGTGGGAGCTGAAACAGCATGAGAGAACACATACAGGAGATAAGCCTTACCACTGCTCCCAATGTGGAAAGTGTTTCGGCCGTTCGGGGGCGCTGAAACGACATGAGAGAATACACAAAGGAGAGAAGCCTTACCACTGCTCCCAATGTGGAAAGTGTTTTAACCAGAGAGGACACCTGAAACGGCATGAGAGAATACACACTGGGCAGAAGCCTTACTACTCCTCCCAGGGTGCAAAGAATTTGCCCATTTAGGAAGCCTGAAAGATCACATTAGACTACACACAGAGGAGAAGGCTTAGAAAAGCTCAGACTGTGGGAAAACATATTACTCATAACAGTCATTTAATCGTCATTAGAGAATCCACACAGGAGAGAGAAATTACTTCTCTTAGCGTGTATGTTGATATTTGACATCACATTGACTTAAAATTCATCAGAGAACATACACAGTGCTCCCGTTGTCTTATATTGTTGACTGACAATGTGTTTACCTGTCTTTACCATATGACATTAAATGGTACAGGGTATACTCAAACATATATTTGTTTGTTTTTATTAGAAAACATGAATTGAATATGGAGTCTGTCAGTTTGAATATAAAGAAGATCAGGTTCCTTCTTTTAAACTGTCCTTTTTTTAAAACTCTTTGTGTGTGTTTATCTGGGTGTGTCATTCCTCCAGCACTACAGATAATCAAGTGATATTTGGATGTGATGCATTAGTTCCATTGTTGACATTTGCATTGTAGCCCACTGATGATTTAATGACATGAAAATGTTCAGACTCTGTAATGGAAAATGTTAATAGTTTGTGTGTCCACATAACTGAGTATGTGACTAACCTTGTGAAACTGTCCTATTATAAGCTCCTGTTCTTGGGAGTATCATCCTGTGTTGCAGACCAGCTGCACCTGTGTCCTTGTATGAATAAAGTCCCTCCCAGGAACAGGAAACTATAAAGATATGTGCTCATCACTCAATGCTTCAGGAATTCAGACTGTCTACACTGCACTGTGTAACTCTGTTATTCTCTCTGAGCTCAGAAATAAAGAATCTTGGTTTGACTTGGACTCCAGCAGATCCTTATTTTATAATATCCACCACAACTCTCCCAAGGATTGCTGTTCATCATTGTCTCAAAGAAGAGAAGAAGAGTTCCTCGTTCCACTTTCCTGGGGGAATTTACAAGCCTCCCACTGATTGAATAAACATTGTTTCCACAGGTAACATTTTGTGTTTCACCCAACCAGCAACCTAAATCCAATGACAGGTAACATTTTGTGTTTCACCCAACCAGCAACCGATATCCAATGACTGGTAACATTTTGTGTTTCACCCAACCAGCAACCGATATCCAATGACTGGTAACATTTTGTGTTTCACCCAACTTGCAACCTAAATCCAATGACAGGTGACATTTTGTGTTAATTTCGTGTTGAATTCACTTTAGTTGACGAATCAAATAAATGTACATAGAAACTAGATGTTGAACTGACGTCTGTGCCAGTGGGCTGGTTTGAATAAGCAGCAGGTGTTGGATCGATATCCACCTTAGTAGCTAAGTTTCCATGTAATTTGAGATATTTTCATGTGAATATTCAAAGATCTGCATAAAACAATATATACATTTTCCCACCAGAAATGTTTCTATCAAACAGACTTATTGCAGATTAAAGGCTTTGCGTGACAAATAAATAACTTTTGCTGTTAAATTCCCAATGGTTTCCATCGCATTTTCAACTCTACTGATGGTTTAACAAAACTGTTGCATTATATAGCAAAAATTATCTTGTCCCGAGCACTGTAGCCAGCAGCTCATAGATACAGTGTTTGTAGGCTACCTACATGATGAGATTATTATGGATGAGAGCGATATTATTTTATTTGTCAAATGGCAGCCAAGCATCAATCATCATGTCACCAGAATAAGACCATCAAAATGTATTGGAAAGGAGCATCAAGCTCATCACGTGCACTTTCACCACCCTGTGAAGTTCATAACTTATTTCATCTGTAGCCTAATAAACTACATGGGTTCCCAAGTTGTAGTGGGAGGACCACACAACATATCATCACGTGACTCAAAGTTAACTAAGATGTGATGGTTATTATATAAATATTTGCTCATAAAGGAGTTTCCACCTCCATTTCTCGCTTATACATTTTTACTGACACAAGAAGTCCCCACCATGTCAAACGAACTAACAAATAGTTTGTCGGCTTTTATAAAATTGTTCAGTCATATCCTGTTTCCGTCAGCCCGGTCATTACTTTTGAAATGGTTGGATCAATATCCACCTTCATGATATGGATGAAGCCTGATTTGGAATGTCTAGTAGTTCTATATGATGTCATAATTCACCCCTCTGATAATCAAGTGATATTTGGAATGTCTGAGTAGTTCTATCTGATGTCATAATACACCCCTCTGATAGTGATACATTTGCTCCATTGTTTCCATGTCAGTTGGTTTCCCACTCTGATGATTTATATCTGACAGAGGGGCTTTAAATGAATAGTATGGTGACATCTTAGTGTGTCTTGAAGTAAATAGGATTATTAATCATAAACTCCTATAGCAACAATACACTGCAGCTTTGACATCAAGAAGAGAATGGGCTGATGGGTGGTGGTGCTACTCTATATGTAAGGCTGTTCAATATGAATGTTCAATACACACAATAGGTTGATCAGTAACCAGTTAGCGAGCTGTACAGTCCTATATGAATTTTCAATACACACAATAGGTTGACTGGGGAGGTGGTGTACCACAGTCAAAGTCCTGCAATAACAGCTAAGAGACTAATATTTGTGTAAACTATACATTGTTGTTTTCTGTAGTTGTCACTGAGTTGGCTGATATCCCATTTTATTGGGTCACTCCACAGTTAAGGCTGTACACTGCCTATACAAAGTCTACACTTTGCTCCTTTCATATTTCTTTTGATCCTGACAAACTCACCAGTCCCTGCCGGTGACAAGCATACCCATAACATGATGCTGCCACCACAATACTTATTGTGTGGTTAATGTGTGGTCTATCTCCAGGTCATCAGACTGTTAAATAGTCACCTCTAGCCGGCCTCCGCCCAGTACCCTGCCCTGAACTTAGTCACTGTTACTAGCCGTCTACCACCCAGTACTCCACCCTGTATTCTAGTCAAGGCTCATCCTATATAACTACTACTGTACACACCTTTTATATTCATATACGGTCCTTAATGTCTAGACACACCATCATATATATTGTAAACTAACTGTATATATTTTTATTCCAGACTCTGACATTCCTCGTTCTACATTTTCTATATTTCTAAATCCTTAAAAGAAATTGTAGGGAAAATCATTAGGTCACACAAATGACTATTTCTAAACAAAGATAATAGACAAGTAGAATGGGAGAGGTTTCTTAAACTATCTTTACTTACTCGGTGAATAGACTCCAGGGATGGTGATGAAGGCTGTAGGAATGAAGATCAGACAGTGAAGAGACTCCAGGGATGGTGATGAAGGCTGTAGGAATGAAGATCGGACAGTGAAGAGACTCCAGGGATGGTGATGAAGGCTGTAGGAATGAAGATCAGACAGTGAAGAGACTCCAGGGATGGTGATGAAGGCTGTAGGAATGAAGATCGGACAGTGAAGAGACTCCAGGGACGGTGATGAAGGCTGTAGGAATGAAGATCAGACAGTGAAGAGACTCCAGGGATGGTGATGAAGGCTGTAGGAATGAAGATCAGACAGTGAAGAGACTCCAGGGATGGTGATGAAGGCTGTAGGAATGAAGATCAGACAGTGAAGAGACTCCAGGGATGGTGATGAAGGCTGTAGGAATGAAGATCAGACAGTGAAGAGACTGTAGGAATGAAGATCAGACAGGGATGGTGATGAAGGCTGTAGGAATGAAGATCAGACAGTGAAGAGACTCCAGGGATGGTGATGAAGGCTGTAGGAATGAAGAAGACAGTGAAGAGACTCCAGGGATGGTGATGAAGGCTGTAGGAATGAAGATCAGACAGTGAAGAGACTCCAGGGATGGTGATGAAGGCTGTAGGAATGAAGATCAGACAGTGAAGAGACTCCAGGGATGGTGATGAAGGCTGTAGGAATGAAGATCAGACAGTGAAGAGACTCCAGGGATGGGATGATGGTGAATGAAGATCAGACAGTGAAGAGACTCCAGGGATGGTGATGAAGGCTGTAGGAATGAAGATCAGACAGTGAAGAGACTCCAGGGATGGTGATGAAGGCTGGAAGGAATGAAAGATCAGACAGTGAAGACAGTCCAGGATGGTGATGATGGTGACTCCAGGGATGGTGCATGAATGGCTGTAGGAATGAAGATCAGACAGTGAAGAGACTCCAGGGATGGTGATGAAGGCTGTATGAATGAAGATCAGACAGTGAAGAGATCAGGGATGGTGATGAAGGCTGTGGAATGAAGATCAGACAGTGAAGAGACTCCAGGGATGGTGATGAAGGCTGTAGGAATGAAGATCAGACAGTGAAGAGACTCCAGGGATGGTGATGAAGGCTGTAGGAATGAAGATCAGACAGTGAAGAGACTCCAGGGATGGTGATGTAGGAATGAAGATCAGACAGTGAAGAGACTCCAGGGATGGTGATGAAGGCTGTAGGAATGAAGATCAGACAGTGAAGAGACTCCAGTGGTTCAGGGCGCTGTGCATCTTTTTTTTTTAAACAAAACTTTTTTTTACTTATCAAGTATTTTTCTTAACTGCATTGTTGGTTAAGGGTTTGTAAGTAAGCATTTCACTAAGGTCTACACCGGTTATATTCGGCACGTGAATAATAATATTTAATTTGATTTTCATACTTTTCTAATAAAACACTTTTCAACCCATATGATCTATTACATAATAAAAGTCTAAAAAAAAACATATACAAATATCATGTCATAGTGAATTCATGACATGTGAACGAACAAGCATTTTCATACTTTATAATATGGCTTTACAGTGGGGAGAACAAGTATTTGATAACCTGCAAAATCGGCAGAGGTCTGTCATTTTTTATGATAGATACACTTTTTTTCACCTTTATTTAACCAGGTAGGCAAGTTGAGAACAAGTTCTCATTTACAATTGTGACCTGGCCAAGATAAAGCAAAGCAGTTCGACACATACAACGACAGTTACACATGGAGGAAAACAAACATACAGTTAATAATACAGTAGAAACAAGTCTTTATATGATGTGAGCAAATGAGGTGAGATAAGGGAGGTAAAGGCAAAAAAAGGCCATGGTTGCAAAGTAAATACAATATAGCAAGTAAAACACTGGAATGGTAGATTTGCAGTGGAAGAATGTGCAAAGTAGAAATAAAAATAATGGGGTGCAAAGGAGCAAAATAAATAAATAAAATAAATACAGTAGGGAAAGAGGTAGTTGTTTGGGCTTAAATTATAGGTGGGCTATGTACAGGTGCAGTAATCTGTGAGCTGCTCTGACAGTTGGTGCTTAAAGCTAGTGAGGGAGATAAGTGTTTCCAGTTTCAGAGATTTTTGTAGTTCGTTCCAGTCATTGGTAGCAGAGAACTGGAAGGAGAGGCAGCCAAAACAAAGAATTGGTTTTGTGGGTGACCAGAGAGATATACCTGCTGGAGGGCGTGCTACAGGTGGGTGCTGCTATGGTGACCAGCGAGCTGAGATAAGGGGGGACTTTACCGAGCAGGGTCTTGTAGATGACATGGAGCCAGTGGGTTTGGCCACGAGTATGAAGCGAGGGCCAGCCAGCGAGAGCGTACAGGTCGCAATGGTGGGTAGTATATGGGGCTTTGGTGACAAAACGGATTGCACTGTGATAGACTGCATCCAATTTGTTGAGTAGGGTATTGGAGGCTATTTTGTAAATGACATCGCCGAAGTCGAGGATTGGTAGGATGGTCAGTTTTACAAGGGTATGTTTGGCAGCATGAGTGAAAGGTGCTTTGTTGCGAAATAGGAAGCCAATTCTAGATTTAACTCTGGATTGGAGATGTTTGATGTGGGTCTGGAAGGAGAGTTTACAGTCTAACCAGACACCTAGGTATTTGTAGTTGTCCACGTTGTGACGGCCCTGAATTTTTCTGAACCATCTCAGTGCTTCTCCTTCCAATAGGACGCTTTCCCTTTAATTTTTTAGCCTAATAGAGTTTACCCAGGATCGGATCCACTCTTTGCGTCCGTGGACTACACCTCTCCGTTCTTCGTGGACTTTCTCCGCTGGAGATCTGTTGGCGGATTGGATTGTCTGACTGACCGACTGACTACCACCTTTTTGTATACGGTATTTCATTTGTTTTGATGTGATGTATACGGTGATGATTTATGTAGTTAGTTGTAGTTGAGGACTTAGTAAGAGTTGATACGCTTTAAAGTTCTGTGGTAAAATAATTGTTATATTGATTGTATGATTAATACTGGGTTTACGCTACACTTGAATGAACGGACAAACATTGCGTGACTAAGGTCACGGGAGTTCCCTGAACTCCTTTAAGGGGCTGGACTCTTTTTAGGCCCGAGGTACAGGACATTTCTAGATGAACCAGAACTCATTGTGATATTATTATATATGTGTGTGTAATCATTGATGTTGCTAATACAACCCACACAAAAGAATGTAGTTGTTTTTGAAGTTCTTTCCAAGGTTTTAAGGGTTTATGAAAAGTTTATTTCCATCCTGACTTTTTCACAAGTCCTTTGTATTGGTGTAGACTTGACGGACCAGATGGGACTCATTCCCTCCCAAACCAAAAGGAGAAACTAATGTTTTCTCTGGTAGCCACAAACAACCTGGCACCCCTATAAATAATAATCTCAAGTCAAAACCGTTCTAAGGCAGAGCCGTCCAGAGTAGTGATGTTTGACAGGCGGGCAGGTGCAGGCAGCGATCGGTTGAAGAGCATGCATTTAGTTTTACTTGTATTTAAGAGCAATTGGAAGCCACGGAAGGAGAGTTGTATGGCATTGAAGCTTGCCTGGAGGGTTGTTAACACAGTGTCCAAAGAAGGGCCAGAAGTATACAGAATGGTGTTGTCTGCGTAGAGGTGGATCAGAGACTCACCAGCAGCAAGAGCGACATCATTGATGTATACAGAGAAGAGAGTCGGTCCAACAATTGAACCCTGTGGCACCCCCATAGAGACTGCCAGAGGACCGGACAGCAGACCCTGACACACTGAACTCTATCAGAGAAGTAGTTGGTGAACCAGGCGAGGCAATCATTTGAGAAACCAAGGCTGTTGAGTCTGCCGATGAGGATGTGGTGATTGACAGAGTCGAAAGCCTTGGCCAGATCAATGAATACGGCTGCACAGTAATGTTTCTTATCGATGGCGGTTAAGATATCGTTTAGGATCTTGATCGTGGCTGAGGTGCACCCATGACCAGCTCTGGAACCAGATTGCATAGCAGAGAAGGTATGGTGAGATTCGAAATGGTCGGTAATCTGTTTGTTGACTTTGCTTTCGAAGACCTTAGAAAGGCAAGGTAGAATAGATATAGGTCTGTAGCAGTTTGGGTCAAGAGTGTCCCCCCCTTTGAAGAGGGGGATGACCACAGCTGCTTTCCAATCTTTGGGAATCTCAGACGACACAGCTGGGGGCAGAGGGTGGTCTATAGCAGGCTTCAACCATGAGAGACGGAATCGAAACCAAAAATCCAGAAAATCACATTGAATGATTTTTAAGTAATTAATTAGCATTTTATTGAGACCCAGAGTTACTTCTGCTGCAGAGGATAAGTGTCATGTCTTATTATGTCTGTTCCTGTCCTTTCTCTTCACTCTGTCTCTCTCTGCTGGTCTTATTAGGTTACCTTCTCTTTCTCTCCTTCTCCAGCTGTTCCTCATCTCCCCTAACTAGCTCGTTCACCCTTTCCCCACCTGTTCCCTTTTTTCCCTCTGATTAGGTCTCTATTTCTCTCTCTGTTCCTGCTACTTTCGGTGTCAGATTCTCGTTTGTGTTTCTCATGCCAGAAGCAAGCTATCGTCTCGTTTGCTTCCTCCTAGTCCTATCCTGTCTGAGTCTGCCTGGCAGGTGCATCCTGTACACTACTAACTATCTTTTGTTTGCACCGTGTCCAGTTCATCATATGCTACGTGTGATCAGCTACCACCGTTCCTCTGTGACCCGCACCGACCCAGAGCGACCTGCAGCCTGTCGCCGCTACCCAGCTATTCATCAGAGGGACTTTATGTTTCATTTGTCACCCTCTCTGCGGGTATTCTATTGTGCCATTGACAACGTCGGAAGAGGATCTATGCCATTCCTGTTTTTTCATTAAAGGAACTCTGTTTCTGTTAAACCGCTTTTGGGTCTTCACTCAAGTACATAACAGAAGAATCTGACCAAGAATGGACCCAGCGGCTCCGGACCCTTTTCACTCCGCCGTCGAAATCCAGGGAGCGATGCTAGGCAGACACGAGGAGGAATTGTCTGCTGCTCAACATGCCGTTGAGACCCTGGCCGCCCAAGTCTTCGACCTCACAAGACAGGTTCACCAACTCCACCTCGATCCACCGCCCACTTCCAGGGTTTCCGAGTCTCCGGAGCCCAGGATCAATAACCCGCCGTGTTACTCTGGGGAGCCCACTGAGTGCCGCTCATTCCTCACTCAGTGTGATGTGGTGTTCTCTCTCCAGCCCAACACTTACTCCAGGAGCACAGCCCGCATCGCCTACGTCATTTCTCTCCTTACCGGACGGGCGCGTGAGTGGGGCACGGCAATCTGGGAGGCGAGGGCTGAGTGTATTAACCAGTATCAGGACTTTAAGGAGGAGATGATACGGGTTTTTGACCGTTCTGTTTTTGGGGAAGAGGCTTCCAGGGCCCTGTCTTCCCTATGTCAGGGGAATCGATCCATAACGGATTATTCTATTGAGTTTCGCACTCTCGCTGCCTCTAGTGACTGGAACGAGCCGGCTTTGCTCGCTCGTTTTCTGGAGGGTCTCCTCGCCGAGGTTAAGGATGAGATTCTCTCCCGGGAGGTTCCTTCCAGCCTGGACTCCTTAATAGCTCTCGCTATTCGCATAGAGCGACGGTTTGATCTTCGTCGCCGAGCTCGTGGAAAGGAGCTCGCGTTCTCCGTTGCCCCCTCTCCGCATCACTGCCACCTGCCGCATCACTGCCACCCTCCTCCGCCGGCTCGGATGCTGAGCCTATGCAGCTGGGGGTATCCGCATCTCGGCCAAAGAGAAGGAACGGAGAATCACCAACCGCCTCTGTCTCTACTGCGGCTCCGCTGGTCATTTTGTCACCTCATGCCCAGTAAAAGCCAGAGCTCATCAGTAAGAGGAGGGCTACTGGTGAGCGCAACTACTCAGGTCTCTCCTTCAAGATCCTGCACTACCTTTCCGGTCCATCTCCGCTGGACCGGTTCATCTGCTTCCTGCAGTGCTTTGATAGACTCTGGGGCGGAGGGCTGTTTTATGGACGAGACCTGGGCTCAGGAACATGACATTCCTCTCAGACAGTTAAGGGATCCCACGGCCTTGTTCGCTTTAGATGGTAGTTCTCTCCCCAAGATTCAGCGTGAGACGCTGCCTTTAACCCTCACTGTCTCTGGTAATCATAGCGAAACCATTTCTTTCTTAATTTTTCGTTCACCTTTTACACCTGTTGTTTTGGGTCATCCCTGGCTAGTTCGCCATAACCCTTCTATTAATTGGTCTAGTAATACTATCCTATCCTGGAATGTTTCTTGTCATGTGACCTGTTTAATGTCTGCTATCCCTCCTGTTTCCTCTGTCTCTTCTTCACAGGAGGAGCCTGGTGATTTGACAGGGGTGCCGGAGGAGTATCACGATCTGCGCACGGTGTTCAGTCGTTCCAAGGCCACTTCTCTCCCTCCACACCGGTCGTATGACTGTAGTATTGATCTCCTTCCGGGAACTACTCCCCCGGGGTAGATTATACTCTCTGTCGGCTCCCGAACGTAAGGCTCTCGAGGATTATTTGTCTGTATCGCTCGACGCCGGTACCATAGTCTCCTCCTCCTCTCCCGCCGGAGCGGGGTTTTTTTTTGTTCAGAAGAAGGACGGGTCCCTGCGCCCATGCATGGATTATCGAGGGCTGAATGACATAACAGTTAAGAATCGTTATCCGCTTCCTCTTATGTCTTCAGCCTTCGAGATCCTGCAGGGAGCCAGGTTTTTCACCAAATTGGACCTTCGTAACGCCTACCATCTCGTGCGCATCAGGGAGGGGGACGAGTGGAAGACGGCGTTTAACACTCCGTTAGGGCACTTTGAATACCGGGTTC
Organism: Oncorhynchus masou masou; assembly: GCF_036934945.1. Taxonomy (NCBI): domain Eukaryota; kingdom Metazoa; phylum Chordata; class Actinopteri; order Salmoniformes; family Salmonidae; genus Oncorhynchus; species Oncorhynchus masou. The sequence continues at coordinate 72,308 of NW_027008622.1, forward strand.
TTCCTTTCGGCCTCGTTAACGCTCCAGCTGTCTTTCAGGCACTAGTTAACGACGTCCTGAGAGACATGCTGAACATTTTTGTTTTCGTTTACATGGACGATATCCTGATTTTTTCACCGTCTCTCGATTCATGTTCAGCACGTGCGACGCGTCCTCCAGCGCCTTTTAGAGAACTGTCTTTATGTGAAGGCTGAGAAGTGCACTTTTCATGCCTCCTCTGTCCCTTTTCTCGGTTCCGTTATTTCCGCTGAGGGCATTAAGATGGATCCCGCTAAGGTCCAGGCTGTCATTGATTGGCCCGTTCCTAAGTCACGCGTCGAGCTGCAGCGCTTTCTTGGCTTCGCGAATTTCTATCGTCGTTTCATCCGTAATTTCGGTCAGGTGGCAGCTCCCCTCACAGCCCTTACTTCTGTTAAGACGTGCTTTAAGTGGTCCGTTTCCGCCCAGGGAGCTTTTGATCTTCTCAAGAATCGTTTTACATCCGCACCTATTCTTGTTACACCTGACATCTCTAGACAGTTTGTTGTTGAGGTTGACGCGTCAGAGGTGGGCGTGGGAGCCATTCTTTCTCAGCGCTCCCTCTCTGACGGCAAGGTCCATCCTTGCGCGTTTTTTCTCATCGCTTATCGCCGTCAGAACGTAATTATGATGTTGGTAATCGCGAACTGCTCGCCATCCGCTTAGCCCTAGGCGAATGGCGACAGTGGTTGGAGGGGGCGACCGTTCCTTTTGTCGTTTGGACTGACCATAGGAACCTTGAGTACATCCGTTCAGCCAAACGACTTAATGCGCGTCAGGCTCGTTGGGCTCTGTTTTTCGCTCGTTTCGAGTTCGTTATTTCTTATCGTCCGGGCTCAAAAACACCAAGCCTGATGCTTTATCTCGTCTCTTCAGTTCTTCTGAGGTCTCCACCGACCCCGAGGGGATTCTCCCTGAGGGGCGTGTTGTCGGGTTGACTGTCTGGGGAATTGAGAGGCAGGTAAAGCAAGCACTCACTCACACTCCGTCGCCGCGAGCTTGTCCTAGGAACCTTCTGTTCGTTCCCGTTCCTACTCGTCTGGCCGTTCTTCAGTGGGCCCACTCTGCCAAGTTAGCCGGCCACCCCGGCGTTCGGGGTACGCTCGCTTCCATTCGCCAGCGTTTCTGGTGGCCCACTCGGGAACGTGACGCGCGTCGATTTGTCGCTGCTTGTTCGGTCTGCGCGCAGACTAAATCTGGGAACTCTCCTCCTGCCGGCCGTCTCAGACCGCTTCCCATTCCCTCTCGACCGTGGTCTCACATCGCTTTAGATTTTATCACCGGACTGCCTTCATCAGCGGGGAAGACAGTTATTCTTACGGTTGTCGATAGATTCTCTAAGGCGGCTCATTTTATTCCTCTCGCTAAGCTCCCTTCTGCTAAGGAGACGGCTCAGATCATTATCGAGAATGTTTTCCGAATTCATGGCCTTCCGTCAGACGTCGTTTCGGACAGAGGCCCGCAGTTCACGTCTCAATTTTGGAGGGAGTTTTGCCGTTTGACTGGGGCTTCCGTCAGTCTCTCGTCCGGCTTCCATCCCCAGTCTAACGGTCAAGCCGAACGGGCCAATCAGACTGTTGGTCGCATCTTACGCAGTCTTTCTTTTCGTAACCCTGCGTCTTGGTCAGAACAGCTCCCCTGGGCAGAGTACGCCCACAACTCGCTTCCTTCGTCTGCTACCGGTCTATCTCCTTTTCAAAGTAGCCTCGGGTACCAACCTCCCCTGTTCTCATCTCAGCTCGCCGAGTCCTGCGTCCCCTCCGCTCAGGCTTTTGTCCAGCGTTGCGAGCGCACCTGGAAGGGGGTCAGGTCGGCACTTTGCCGTTATAGGGCGCAGACTGTGAGGGCCGCTAATAAGCGTAGAACCAAGAGTCCTAGATATTGTTGCGGTCAGAGAGTATGGCTCTCCACTCAGAACCTTCCCCTTAAGACAGCTTCTCGCAAGTTGACCCCGCGGTTCATTGGTCCGTTCCGTATTTCTCAAGTCATTAATCCTGTCGCAGTGCGACTTCTTCTCCCGCGATATCTTCGTCGCGTTCACCCGGTCTTCCATGTCTCCTGTGTTAAGCCCGTTCTTCGCGCCCCCGCTCGTCTCCCCCCATCCTTGTCGAGGGCGCACCTATCTACAGGGTTCGTAAGATTTTGGACATGCGTCCTCGGGGCCGTGGTCATCAGTACCTAGTGGATTGGGAGGGGTACGGTCCTGAGGAGAGGAGTTGGGTTCCCTCTCGGGACGTGCTGGACCGTTCGCTGATCGATGATTTCCTCCGTTGCCGCCAGGTTTCCTCCTCGAGTGCGCCAGGAGGCGCTCGGTGAGTGGGGGGGTACTGTCATGTCTTATTATGTCTGTTCTTGTCCTTTCTCTTCACTCTGTCTCTCTCTGCTGGTCTTATTAGGTTACCTTCTCTTTCTCTCCTTCTCCAGCTGTTCCTCATCTCCCCTAACTAGCTCGTTCACCCTTTCCCCACCTGTTCCCTTTTTTCCCTCTGATTAGGTCTCTATTTCTCTCTCTGTTCCTGCTACTTTCGGTGTCAGATTCTCGTTTGTGTTTCTCATGCCAGAAGCAAGCTATCGTCTCGTTTGCTTCCTCCTAGTCCTATCCTGTCGGAGTCTGCCTGGCAGGTGCATCCTGTACACTACTAACTATCTTTTGTTTGCACCGTGTCCAGTTCATCATATGCTACGTGTGATCAGCTACCACCGTTCCTCTGTGACCCGCACCGACCCAGAGCGACCTGCAGCCTGTCGCCGCTACCCAGCTATTCATCAGAGGGACTTTATGTTTCATTTGTCACCCTCTCTGCGGGTATTCTATTGTGCCATTGACAACGTCGGAAGAGGATCTATGCCATTCCTGTTTTTTCATTAAAGGAACTCTGTTTCTGTTAAACCGCTTTTGGGTCTTCACTCAAGTACATAACAATAAGTTCATTAGAGTTACCAGCCTCAGAAATTGCTGCCCAAATAAATGCTTCACAGAGTTGAACGAACAGACACATCTCAATATCAACTGTTCAGAGGAGACTGTGTGAATCAGGCCTTCATGGTCGAATTGCTGCAAAGAAACCACTACTCAAGGACACCAAAAAGAAGAAGAGACTTGCTTGGGCCAAGAAACACGAGCAAGTCTTCACATTGACCCTGTAATGGTACCTCCTGTATATAGCCTTCAGATTGACCCCGTACTGGTACCTCCGAAATATAGCCTCCACATTGACCCTGTACTGGTACTTCCTGTATATAGCCTCCACATTGACCCTGTACTGGTACCTCCTGTATATAGTCTCCACATTGACTCTGTACTGGTACCTCCTGTATATAGCCTCCACATTGACCCTGTACTGGTACCTCCTGTATATAGCCTCCACATTGACTATGTACTGGTATCTCCTGTATAAAGCCTTCACATTGACCCTGTACTGGTACCTTCTGTATATAGCCTCCACATTGACTCTGTACTGGTACCTCCTGTATATAGCCTCCTGTATATAGCCTTCACATTGACACTGTACTGATACCTCCTGTATATAGCCTCCACATTGACCCTGTACTGGTACCTCATATATATATAGCCTCCTGTATATAGCCTTCACATTGACTCTGTACTGGTACCTCCTGTATATAGCCTCCACATTGACCCTGTACTGGTACCCCTGTATATAGCCTCCGCATTGACTCTGTACTAGTACCCCTGTATATAGCCTTCACATTGACTCTGTGCTGGTACCTCCTGTATATAGCCTCCACATTGACTCTGTACTGGTACCTCCTGAATATAGCCTCCACATTGACTCTGTACTGGTACCCCCTGTATATAGCCTCCACATTGACTCTGTACTGGTACCTCCTGTATATAGCCTCCTGTATATTGCCTCCACATTGACCCTGTACTGGTACTGGTACCTCCTGTATGTGGCCTCCTGTATATAGCCTTCACATTGACCCTGTACTGGTACCTCCTATATATAGCCTCCACATTGACTCTGTACTGGTACCTCCTGTATATAGCCTCCTGTATATAGCCTTCACATTGACCCTGTACTGGTACCTCCTATATATAGCCTCCACATTGACTCTGTACTGGTACCTCCTGTATATAGCCTCCTGTATATAGCCTCCACATTGACTCTGTACTGGTACCTCCTGTATATAGCCTCCACATTGACTCTGTACTGGTACCTCCTGTATATAGCCTCCACATTGACTTTGTACTGGTACCTCCTGTATATAGCCTCCACATTGAGTCTGTACTGGTACCTCCTGTATATAGCCTCCACATTGACTCTGTACTGTTACCTGGTCACATCAGATAAAAAATTAACAGAGTAAATGTGTATAAACACACTACCTATTCATGGAAGTATTTATTCATCATTTACATATTCATATTACGCTTCTACATCTGTGTACAGGAAAGTATTATTTGTAAGACGTAAGAGAAAATATATCAGCTTATTGTTAAATAATTATGACGTTCTTTACAATACAAAAAGTGAAGTAACTTCTACTGTTTCCAAACTGCGTTACCCACTCCAGCCAGCAGATAGCGATGTGCGTCTTTCAAGTGATGCTTCTTGCGTGACGTAGAATGCACTGGACGGGACTCTCCTTCAGGAACAACAATGCGCCAACTCGATAGCTTGCTCGACAACATAAAACTAAAAGATTGACGTTTTAGGCCATTTTTATGTGCATAAGCTAATCGCAGTGTTTAAAACATATTTCAGTTGACGTTAACTTGAACCTAATGTGCTTGTTCAATTTGCAACTTTGCAACTGATACTGAGCCGAGCACTAGGCTATTCGCTAATGCTAACTAGCTAGCTAACATCCCTGACCATGAGCTCATTAAACTACTCATCCCCTGCTAAAGAAGAGGATGTCTGCTGTCCGGAGAAAGAAGCTCTGCCGCTGAACATTGTCGTGAAAGACGAAGGGGAGGAGGATATTACAGTGAAAGGAGAGAAAGATGCTCTGGCGCTGAACATTGTCGTGAAAGACGAAGAGGAGGAGGATATTACAGTGAAAGGAGAGAAAGAACCTTTCAGAATGAAAAAGGAGGAAGAAGAGGCTGTTATAGGGAAAGAAGAGAAAGCATCCTCTTCCTCTCTAAAATGTTCTATCTCAGTAAAGGTGAAGGAGGAAGAGGTTTTGGGAGTGAAAGAGGAGGAGACAGAATATCAGATTAACACCAGTGAGTACTGTCTTAAAAACAGGGGCACAAACTATGCAGTTGTTGAACTAATGTGTTGTTTTTAAGGGGCATTCTACTTAAGTCCTTCACTTCAATGTGATGTTCAGTACTATATAAATTGTTCAAGGGTCAATCTGCCATTGCTACATATATTTTTGTGACTTTTAAATGAGATTTAATTATATATAAAAGGCTTTTAAAATGTAATAATGGAGCATAATTTATACTTAAAATATCAAAGGGACACAAAAGGCACCCAATTAATTTAGAGATATTAATGCCACTTATAAGACCCTATGACTGTAATAGACAGTAATAATTGATGATGGTGATAAGTTCACCATCTGTTTGATGTTCTCGTTCAAACAGGAGAGAGACATGACTATCGTGGATCCTCTGGGGAGCCTCAACAACATCCTGATGCTGACGAGGCAGAGAAGAGTCTCTCCAGATCAGAACACCAGATGGTACAGCTTGGTCTGGTCTAGCATACAGCTTGCTCTATCTGGGTCTGGGTTTCTGTAAGGCACTTTATGACAACAGTGACATCAGCATCCATAATGATATGTGTCTGTGTCCCCTCTTTGTGGTTACTAGGACAACGCTAGCCCTTCCACCCTCCCGGAGTACCCGTGTCGTGCCTCTCCCGGTAGCACCTTACTGCTGGGTATGAAGAGGTTGTCTGTGCTGCTGGTGGACTGCAGGAAAACAACGGGGCTGAGTGGAACTGTGAGAGGAGGAGAAGAGAAGAAAGGATCAGATTCGACACATCAAAGTAAGTGCTGTAGTTTAGTTTGAACAAATAAAATAGATCTGGTATCTCTTCCCAATAGGGCTGTCCCCGACTAATACAGATACAACTTTGCACACTCTTGGTATTCTCTCAACCAGCTTAACCTGGAATGCTTTTCCAAAAGTCTTGAAGGAGTTCCCACATATGCTGGGCACATGTTGGCTACTTTTTCATCACTCTGCGGTCCAACTCATCCCGAACCATCTCAATTCATCAGATTGTGGAGGCCAGGTCATCTGATGCAGCACTCCATCACTCTCCTTCTTGGTCAAATAGCACTTACACAGCCTGGTTGTGGTTGGGTCATTGTCCTGTTGAAAAACAAATGATAGTCCCGCTAAGCGCAAACCAGATGGGATGTTGTATCGCTGCAGATTGCTGTGGTAGCGATGCTGGTTAAGTGTGACTTGAATTCTAAATAAATCACAAACAGTGTCACCAGCAAAGCACCATCACTCATGAATGCTCATCAATGCTTCACGGTGGGAAACACACATGTGGAGATCATCCGTTCACCTTCTCTGCGTCTCACAGACATGTCGTTTGGAACCGGAAATCTCAAATTTGGACTCATCAGACCAAAGGACAGATTTCCACCGGTCCATTGCTCATGCTTCTTGATTCACACAGTCTCCTCTGAACAGTTGATGTTGAGATGTGTCTCTTCATTGATCTCTATGAATAATTTATTTGGGCTGCAATTTCTGAGGCTGGTAAGTAATGAAGTAACTGGGTCTTCCTTTCCTGTGGAGGTCCTCATGAGAGCCAGTTTCATCGTAGCTTTTGATGTTTTTGCAACTGTACTCAAAGAAACTTTCAATGTTCTTGAAATATTCGGTATTGACTGACCATGTCTTCAAGTAATGATGGACTGTTGTTTCTCTTTGCTTATTTGAGCCATTTGGACTTGGTCTTTTACCAAATAGGGCTGTCTTCTGTATACCCCTTTAACTTGTCACAACACAACTGATTGGCTCAAATGCACTAAGAAGGAAAAACACAAATTAATATTTAAACAAGGCACACCTGTTAATTGAAATGCTTTTCAGATGACTACCTCATGAAGCTGGTTGAGAGAATGCCAAGAGTGTGCAAAGCTGTCATCAAGACAAAGGGTGGCTACTTTGAAGAATCTCAAATATAAAATATATTTTGATTTGTTTAACACTTTTTTTGTTTACTACACGATTCCATTTGTATTATTTCATAGTTTTGATGTCTTCACTAGTATTCTACAATGTAGAAAATATTTTTTTTAAATAAAGAAAAACCCTTAAATGAGTAGGTGTGTCCACCTTTGACTGGTTCTCTATATACAGTGGGGAGAACATGTATTTGACACTGCCGATTTTGCAGGTTTTCCTACTTACAAAGCATGTAGAGGTCTGTAATTTTTATCATAGGTATACTTCAACTGTGAGAGACGGAATCTAAAACAAAAATCCAGAAAATCACATTGTATGATTTTTATGTCATGCAATAAAATGCAAATTAATTATTAAGTATTTGATACATCAGAAAAGCAGAACTTAATATTTGGTACAGAAACCTTTGTTTGCAATTACAGAGATCATATGTTTCCTGTAGTTCTTGACCAGGTTTGCACACACTGCAGCAGGGATTTTGGCCCACTCCTCCATACAGACCTTCTCCAGATCCTTCAGGTTTCGGGGTTGTCGCTGGGCAATACGGACTTTCAGCTCGCTCCAACGATTTTCTATTGGGTTCAGGTCTGGAGACTGGCTTGGCCACTCCAGGACCTTGGGTTGCTTCTTACGGAGCCACTCCTTAGTTGCCCTGGCTGTTTGTTTCAGGTCGTTGTCATGCTGGAAGACCCAGCCACGACCCATCTTCAATACTCTTACTGAGGGAAGGAGGTTGTTGGCCAAGATCTTGCGATACATGGCCCCATCCATCCTCACCTCAATACGGTGCAGTCGTCCTGTCCCCTTTGCAGAAAAGCATCCCCAAAGAATGATGTTTCCACCTCCATGCTTCACGGTTGGGATGGTGTTCTTGGGGTTGTACTCATCCTTCTTCTTCCTCCAAACACAGCGAGTGGAGTTTAGACCAAAAAGCTCTATTTTTATACCACATGACCTTCTCCCATTCCTCCTCTGGATCATCCAGAAGGTCATTGGCAAAATTCAGACGGGCCTGGACATGCGCTGGCTTGAGCAGGGAGTACCTTGCGTGCGCTGCAGGATTTTAATCCATGACGGCATAGTGTGTTACTAATGGTTCTTTTTGAGACTGTGGTCCAAGCTCTCTTCAGGTCATTGACCAGGTAATTTCTGGGATGATCCCTCACCTTCCTCATGATCATTGATTCCCCACAAGGTGAGATCTTTCATGGAGCCCCAGACCGAGGATGATTGACCGTCATCCTGAACTTCTTCCATTTTCTAATAATTGCGCCAACAGTTGTTGCCTTCTCACCAAGCTGCTTGCCTATTGTCCTGTAGCCCATCCCAGCCTTGTGCAGGTCTACAATTTTATCCCTGATGTCCTTACACCCTCTCTGGTCTTGGCCATTGTGGAGAGGTTGGAGTCTGTTTGATTGAGTGTGTGGACAGGTGTCTTTTATGCATGTAACGAGTTCAAACAGGTGCAGTTAATACAGGTAATGAGTGGAGAACAGGAGGGATTCTTAATGAAAAACTAACAGGTCTGTGAGAGCCGGAATTGTTACTGGTTGGTAGGTGATCAAATACTTATGTCATGCAATAAAATGCAAATTAATTACTTAAAAATCATACAATGTGATTTTCTGGATTTTTGTTTTAGATTCCGTCTCTCACATTTGAAGTGTACCTATGATAAAAAATGACAGACCTCTACGTGCTTTGTAAGTAGGAAAACCTGCAAAATCGGCAGTGTATCAAATACTTGTTCTCCTAACTGTATGTATATACTGAACAGATATGAAAACAACAATTTCAATGATTTACAGTTCAAATTAGGAAAGTAGTCAACGTAAATACATTTATTAGGCCCTAATCTATGGACTTCACATGACTGGGCAGGGCGCAGCCATTGGTGGGTCTGTTGGGGCGTAAGCCCACCCACTTGGGAGCCAGGCCCATCGAATCAGAATTAGTTTTCCCCACAAAAGGGCTTTGTTAAATAGTCCTCAAGGATAAATACTCCTCAGTTTCATCAGATGTCCAGGTGGCTGATCTCAGACTATGTGGAGGTCCTTGATCTGCGGTTGTGAGGCCTGTTGGACGGACTTCCAAATTCTCTAAAAAGACATTGGAAGCGGCTGATGGTAGATAATGCAAAAGTCAATTCTCTGGTAGCAGCTCCAGTGGATATTCCTGCAGTCCCCAATCCATTTGCACACTCCCTCAAAACTTGAGACATCTGTGGCATTGTGTTGTGTGACAACTGTACATTTTAGAGTGGCTTTTTAGTGTCCCCAGCACAAGGTACACCTGTGTAATGCTGTTTAATCAGCTTCTTGATATGCTACACCTGTCACATGGATGGATTATCTTGGCAAAGCAATGTAAACAAATTTACACAAAATTGGAGAGTGGAGGTTTCATTCTGGTCTCTTTTTATATAAACACTGTCTTTGGCAGGAGGAAAACCAAACTTGGAGGAACCAAAGACCTCCACAACATCAAGACGACACCTCTGCTCCCAGATCAAGTTAGGAAGCCTGAAAAGACCTGAGAGGACACACACAGGAGAGAAGCCATACCATTGCGGCCAGTGTGGAAAGAGTTTTAGCCTGTTAGGAAGCCTGAAAGCTCATGAGCGAATACACTCAGGAGAAAAGCCATACCATTGCGGCCAGTGTGGAAATAGTTTTAGCCAGTTAGGAAACATGAAAAGACATGAGAGGATACACACAGGGGAGAAGCCATACCACTGCTCCCATTGCGGAAAGAGTTTTAACCATTTACCTAACATGAAAAGACATGAGAGGATACACACAGGAGTGAAGCCTCACCGTTGCTCCCAGTGTGGAAAGAGTTTTATGCAGTTTGGTATCCTCAAAGATCATTTGCGAATACATACAGGGGAGAAGCCTTACTACTGCTCCCATTGTGGAAAGAGTTTTAACCATTTACTTAACATGAAAAGACATGAGAGGATACACACAGGAGTGAAGCCTCACCATTGCTCCCTGTGTGGAAAGAGTTTTATGCAGTTAGGTATCCTCAAGGATCATTTGCGAATACACACAGGGGAGAAGCCTTTCCTTTGCGCTCAGTGTGGAAAGAGTTTTAGCCAGTCAGGAAACCTGAAAGTGCATGAGCAAATTCACACAGGGAAGAAATCTTACCACTGATCCCAGCGTGCAATGCGTTTTTACCCAATTCGGACACCTGAAAGGAGACATGAGACCGCACACGGGGGAGAAGCGTTACAAATGTTCAGACTGGGGGGAAGGCATTTTACTCATCAGTAGCGTAAAAAACGTGAGAATCCACACAGGAGAGAATGTTTACTTGTTTATATAGAAATATTTCTGGATTTTTGTCTTCTCATTTTGTCTGTCATAGTTGTAGTGTACTTATGATTAACATTACAGGCCTCTCTCATCTTTTTAAGTGGGAGAACTTGCACAATTGGTGGCTGACTAAATACTTTTTTGCCCCACTAAGTGTATCTTCCAACTTCAACTGTATATTATTTGAAATGCTAATCACAAATGCTCACTCATTCAGGAATAATTGCAGTCAATATATATTTACGCCGTTGTGATCTGTTGGAATCTGGTCCGTCTGCTGGAGAGTTCATCTGAGTCTCTTGTTTCCCTGAAGTCTTTCTTGGTTAGAATGGATACCTCAGATTACCATTCAGAAATGTTCTCATAGAATAGATGTTTCGGCGGTTGTCGTCATTCGCATCCCAGGTTTACATCATTTCTAGCTGCCCCCACAGACCCACCAATGCTCTTACTCTGTTGGGATTGATAGTCTCAGAGTTGAACCATTTCCAGCCGTGTAGCCAATGCTCCACGTGGGATGGTTTTCTAGTCTTGGTACTCAAATGTGCCACCTCAGCTTACACCGAGGTATGCGTTGTCTAAACTATTCGCAATCAGTCAGTTGCTCAGAGGGGCTTTTATTGGAAACAATAGGATAGGTGGTTCCATGACGCCAGATCATGTCTGTGCCCTCGGGGACGGACCAATGACTTAGTTACACTTTTAAAGGAATACAATTCTGTGTTTCCTGTCCTCTCTGAGGTCACCAAATGAAACACACAACATAACTGTCCCTTAAGTGTCCACAGACCCTTCCCACACTCCCAAAGGTGTACATATAATTTAATTTTGCCATTTTGGGGAGATTAGGAGTTCGGCCATGTGAATTCCTTTGTTCACTCTGTGGTCTCTCTCTGTATGAAAAGGGGGAGAGAGTCTCCGCCAGGTATTTACGACCTGAGAACCTGGGTGTAGGAGAGGGGGAAGCCACAATCTATACCCAGAAAAGGCCACATCGTGACAATATGGAGTATTTCAGTTTGAATATAATGTAAATCAGTTTCCTTGTGTTCAAATGTAGGATAGATCAGATTCCATGTGTTTAAATGGTCCTTTTTTAAACTCTGACTGTGTGTTTATCTGGGTGTGTCATTCCTCCAGCACTACAGATAATCAAGTGATATTTGGATGTGATGCACTTGTTCCATTGTTGACATTTGCATTGTTGGCCCACTGATTAATTAATGAAATGAAAATGTTCAGACTCTGTAATGGAAAATGTTAATTGTTTGTGTGTCCACATAACTGAGTATGTGACTAACCTTGTGAAACTGTCCTATTATAATCTCCTGTTCTTGGGACTATCATCCTGTGTTGCAAACCAGCTGCACCTGTGTCCTTGTATGAATAAAGTCCCGCCCAGGAACAGGAAACTATAAAGATATGTGCTAATCACTCAATGCTTCAGGAATTCAGACTGTCTACACTGCGCTGTGTAACTCTGTTATTCTCTCTGAGCTCAGAAATAAAGAATCTTGGTTTGACTTGGACTCCAGCAGATCCTTATTTTA
>NW_027008623.1:0-5023 GCF_036934945.1 Oncorhynchus masou masou
CATGCCGGGACCTTTCTTACATTCTCCATGACTGTTATTCTGGTGATTGTTAGTTCTGAAAAATGTATTAATAAAAAAATATATAACTCCATTATTATTACTACATTACATCTGGTTTCAGTCGTTTAAAGTTTACACTGAAAATGTTTTAATTACGTATTTATGTTTTTGCAGTGGCGATGTGCAGCATATAGGGGAAACACTACGCACACACACACACACACGAGAGAGAGCTCACTTCAGGTCAAGTTGACAAGGGGCTACTCTCGGTCATTCAAAATTAAGGGAACAAGGACAAACTGTTTGTCACATCATCCACTAAATGACTGCAGGCTCTCTTTCTATGGGCTATCAAATCAGATCAGAGATCTGAATGTCAGATACTGTAGACTGGTGTAATACTGTAGACTGGTGTAATACTGTAGACTGGTGTAATACTGTAGACTGGTGTAATACTGTAGACTGGTGTAATATCATCTGTTGTAATACTGTAGACTGGTGTAATATCATCAGTTGTAATACTGTAGACTGGTGTAATACTGTAGACTGGTGTAATATCATTAGCTGTAATACTGTAGACTGGTGTAATATCATTAGCTGTAATACTGTAGACTGGTGTAATATCATCAGCTGTAATACTGTAGACTGGTGTAATACTGTAGACTGGTGTAATATCATCAGCTGTAATACTGTAGACTGGTGTAATATCATCAGCTGTAATACTGTAGACTGGTGTAATACTGTAGACTGGTGTAATATCATCTGTAATACTGTAGACTGGTGTAATACTGTAGACTGGTGTAATATCATCAGCTGTAATACTGTAGACTGGTGTAATACTGTAGACTGGTGTAATATCATCAGCTGTAATACTGTAGACTGGTGTAATATCATCAGCTGTAATACTGTAGACTGGTGTAATATCAGCTGTAATACTGTAGACTGGTGTAATACTGTAGACTGGTGTAATATCATCAGCTGTAATACTGTAGACTGGTGTAATATCATCAGCTGTAATACTGTAGACTGGTGTAATATCATCAGCTGTAATACTGTAGACTGGTGTAATACTGTAGACTGGTGTAATATCATCAGCTGTAATACTGTAGACTGGTGTAATATCATCAGCTGTAATACTGTAGACTGGTAATACCGTAGACTGGTGTAATATCATGACTGAGCTGTAATACTGTAGACTGGTGTAATATCATCAGCTGTAATACTGTAGACTGGTGTAATACTGTAGACTGGTGTAATATCATCAGCTGTAATACTGTAGACTGGTGTAATATCATCAGCTGTAATACTGTAGACTGGTGTAATATCAGCTGTAATACTGTAGATCATCAGCTGTAATACTGTAGACTGGTGTAATATCATCAGCTGTAATACTGTAGACTGGTAAAATACTGTAGACTGGTGTAATATCATCAGCTGTAATACTGTAGACTGGTGTAATATCAGCTGTAATACTGTAGACTGGTGTAATATCAGCTGTAATACTGTAGACTGGTGTAATACTGTAGACTGGTGTAATATCATCAGCTGTAATACTGTAGACTGGTGTAATATCATCAGCTGTAATACTGTAGACTGGTGTAATATCATCAGCTGTAATACTGTAGACTGGTGTAATACTGTAGACTGGTGTAATATCATCAGCTGTAATACTGTAGACTGGTGTAATACTGTAGACTGGTGTAATATCATCAGCTGTAATACTGTAGACTGGTGTAATATCATCAGCTGTAATACAGTAGACTGGTGTAATATCAGCTGTAATACTGTAGACTGGTGTAATACTGTAGACTGGTGTAATATCATCAGCTGTAATACTGTAGACTGGTGTAATATCAGCTGTAATACTGTAGACTGGTGTAATATCAGCTGTAATACTGTAGACTGGTGTAATACTGTAGACTGGTGTAATATCAGCTGTAATACTGTAGACTGGTGTAATATCATCATCTGTAATACTGTAGACTGGTGTAATATCATCAGCTGTAATACTATAGACTGGTGTAATATCATCAGCTGTAATACTGTAGACTGGTGTAATATCATCAGCTGTAATACTGTAGACTGGTGTAATATCATCAGCTGTAATACTGTAGACTGGTGTAATATCATCAGCTGTAATACTGTAGACTGGTGTAATACTGTAGACTGGTGTAATATCAGCTGTAATACTGTAGACTGGTGTAATATCATCAGCTGTAATACTGTAGACTGGTGTAATATTGTAGACATGCTGTAATACTGTAGACTGGTGTAATATCATGCCTTTCCCCTGGTCCCTTTCCAATCCTCAGTCCTGATCCCAGAAAGGTACACACGCACACACACCGTCCCTCCCGAGGTTAGACACACACCCTCCCGAGGTTGGGCACACACACACACACCCTCCTGAGGTTGGACATAGAGCATAGATTCTGTTAAATGCCTCATAATTCCAATGTGCTTAGCCTAACTGGCAATCAATAGGGTACTGGAAACAAATCAAATGATTGATTATCATCAATTGGCAGCTAGATTGTTGTGTTCAGCTGCAGATATACTGGCACCCTATTCTCTATACAGTGGGGCCTGCAGATATACTAGACCATCCCCACCCCAGGCCATCCCCCACCCCAGGCCACCCCCAGGCCACCCCGGCCACCCCCCCAGGCCACCCCCCGGCCACCCCCAGGCCATCCCCCGGCCATCCCCCAGGCCACCCCCACCAGGCCACCCCCCAGGCCAGTCCCCACAGACCATCCCTTCCACCAGCAGTGTCTACAGTCAGAGGAGTAAACACACCATCACACAAACAATGAGAAAGTTTCATTCTAACACCACTTCCCCTATTTGGCCTGAGATCCAGCTGCTAGCATGCAAGCCTGTGTGTGTGTGTGTGTGTCACATGGGAGAGATTGACCAATCCATCACTTCCATGGTGCTCCCCTTTTCCTGAGAGATCCTCGGGCACCGACATACACTGGGCCGTCATTGGAAATAACTATTTGTTCTTAACTGACGTGCCTCATTAAAGGTTAAATAAAATACACAACAGCAGTATTGAATGTTTACATTCACGGTCTACACAGTCTACACAGGTACACACACTATCTAGGGACAGACAAATAAGTCTATGAAAGCTCAGAGTACACACCAAGGTCTCCACACAGCCCGGTGTTGTTTGGTAAAGGAGAGGACAATGGTGAAGGGGGTGGGTGACGCTGGTAGAGAAATAAACCAACACTTTGTCCTTAATCCTTTTGTTGCCAAGGTTCAGTATTGAGTTACACGATGAAATGGAAAGAGAAAGGCCAACTGAAGCAACGCTAAAGAGGTTTATCTGAACATCACGTTGTGACTGTGTCCTGGCCTTTTCCTCTCCAAGGGGGGGTGACGCACCAGCATTTATCTGACCAGATCCTGATGTGTTGGGAGGCATTTATCTGACCAGAGTCTGGCATGTTGGGAGGCATTTATCTGACCAGAGTCTGGCGTGTCGGGAGCAAGGAGAGAGACACGGAGACACAGGACGGAAAGGGATGATTTTCCCAGATAGGAGAATGAGGAACTGAAGCGCCCTTTTCTAGTGAAGTGAAACAGTGACCAAACCATCGTGCCCTCGTCCCGGCCACTCACTATTGCATTCGTGCCCTCGTCCCGGCCACTCACTATTGCATTCGTGCCCTCGTCCCGGCCACTCACTATTGCATTCGTGCCCTCGTCCCGGCCACTCACTATTGCATTCGTGCCCTCGTCCCGGCCACTCACTATTGCATTCGTGCCTCGTCCCGACCACTCACTATTGCATTCGTGCCCTCGTCCCGGCCACTCACTATTGCATTCGTGCCCTCGTCCCGGCCACTCACTATTGCATTCGTGCCCTCGTCCCGGCCACTCACTATTGCATTCGTGCTCCTCGTCCCGGCCACTCACTATTGCATTCGTGCCCCTCGTCCCGGCCACTCACTATTGCATTCGTGCCCTCGTCCCGGCCACTCACTATTGCATTCGTGCCCTCGTCCCGGCCACTCACTATTGCATTCGTGCCCTCGTCCCGGCCACTCACTATTGCATTCGTGCCCTCGTCCCGGCCACTCACTATTACATTCGTGCCCTCGTCCTGCAACAGACAGGGAGAGACAGATTGAGTTAAAGAGAAAGGGAGATATCTAGTCAGTTGTACAAATTAATGCATTCAACTGAAATGAGTCTTCCTCATTTAACCCAACCCCTCTGAATCAGAGAGGTGCGGGGGGGGGCTGCCTTAATCGACATCCACGTCGTTGGTGCCCGGGGAACAGTGGGTTAACTATCTGTCTTGTGCAGGGGCAGAAGGCCAGATTTTTTCCTTGTCAGCTCGGGAGATGATTGGGAAAGAGGTTGAGAGGCGGGGGCTTCCCTAGAGGACTACCCAGACCCAGACATGTCAAATGAAAGATTACTTTGACTGGCTGGCTGGCACACTGGGTGGGTTGGCTGGCACAGTGGTTGGCTGGCACAGTGGCTGGCTGGCACAGGGGAGACCTACCTAATGACCTGCTGTCTATTAGGACCATCATCTCCACCATCCCCCTGGGACACACAGGCGGGGGGGGGTGTACCAACTGACACTTGTGACTGCTCAGAGAAGAGTTCTGTGAAGAACAATAACACACAACTCAAGCCAGATAATAATGTCAGCTAAAACCCTAACCAAAAGCAGGCAGAAATCCCCAGAGATCTAGAAAAATACTTGGCACATTGTTGTCAGTTCTTTCCACACAGCTGGAGAAGTGAGAGTGTGAGTGTGGTCCATTTGAGGCAGAGAGCAGACAGTCTTCTGGGGTTGAACCATCCGTCTCTTAGTGTAAACAACGATCACGTGCAGGAGAAAGAGAGATAGAGGGGCGTCCCTGACTCCTGCACTGCATTAGAGGAGACAGAGAGAGACAGAGAGGAAGAGGGGCGTCCCTGACTCCTACCCTGCATTAGAGAGTGACAGAGAGAGAGACAGAGAGAGAGAGACAGAGAGAGAGAGAGAGAGAGA
>NW_027008623.1:5523-13023 GCF_036934945.1 Oncorhynchus masou masou
CAGCCATCCCAGAGTGCTCAGCTCGTTCCCTACTGAACCCTCATAACCTTCTACGAGACTTGCATGCCATGGAACTGTAATGCACAGGCTTTTTGTCAAATGGGATGGAGTGTTGACCTTTTCCAGTGCTGTTGAGGCGGCTGCCAGGAGATCGAGAGGTATTGTGGAAAGACCAACAGTATTCGATGCAGGCCTCAGAATGTACACACATCTTTTATACCTCCTTTCACCACTAGATGGCAACAGTCTAATGAAAAATGATGTAGGACTACAAACTGGGCAGGAAGAACTAAAACATGCCATTACAGAAAACACAATAAAAGACAAATGTCTGATAAAATCCCACAATGACATGTTGAAATGCTCCTCGAATCAACATAAAGTATTAGATATCACAAAGCCAAATAAATACATCAAACTTTCCCAGAATCCAAACCCTTTTTATTAGAACAATTACAGCAGATATAAAGACCTATTGCAAATCACACGGTCACCACTGGACGTGTTTTTAACAAACAATATGCACTTCCCCAAAGAAACAAGAAATAAATTAATTTTTAAAACTAAAAAAAAAAAAGACTTTTTTTCTGTTGAAATGTCACAATGAAACCAAAAGGCCTTGTAATTCTGGGTCTGAAGATTGAGAAGACGTCTATATCGTCTCAACACAAGAGCATTAAGGACCTCCTAGCCTGGTCTCAGATCTCTTTGTGCCGTCGAGCCAACTCCGACGGTCACAGTCTGACAATGAGTTGGGCAAGACAGCACAAACACATCTGGGACCAGGCTATCAAGGACCCAAACCCAAGAGAAGGACAGAAAGGGAGAAGAACTCCTTCCTCCTAAAAGAGTCAAGAGTGGAAACTGCCTCCTGATTATGTTGAACTCCGATGATCAAACACACTCCTCTACAACAGAGTTATATGGAGGGTTTAAGGGTCCGACTCCACTGTCTGGTCTCGACTAGTTGCCAGATCTGTACAGGCTTAAGCAACACTTCCGACTATCAACGTCATGGCATTATTTTACTAAAGCACATACTGGACCTGGCAACCAAGCTAGGTGGGACCCCTGTTCTCCAGTGGAACTGAGATCAAGGCCTGTATATCGTCACAATGAATACATGTCTGTTAGTGTTTCAACTGGAGCGACAGGTACAGAAGCACGACTGAGCAGGTGTGTGGCGGATGAATCTGCAGTGGAGAGAGAAGGCTCTCAGCCTCAGCACAGCTGTGCACCGTGGCGTAGATACACGTCTAGAAAGTAGATCTGATACATATGAATAACTAAAAGGACTCAATTCAATCCGTACCGCCGAAGCTCACCTCCCACTGAGCCGACTCACGCAGCGTTTACCACGAATGCAGTCTCAGCGAAACGATTGCTTTTAAATGACAAATCGTGTTATAAACGCTGAACTTCAGCAATGGATTGAATCAGGCCCTAATACACAAAGCTCTAAACAGACACCCAGAGTGTTGTGAAACCGCTCTGAGGGAATCTGCTATTACATGTTTCAATCTTTTCAAATCACATACACACCCTTTAAAAAGAGAATAAAAAACCTCCCCCCAAAAACAGGACACAATCACAACGGTATTGGATCAAGAAAAACCCCCAACTTAAAGCCTGTGATGATAATGAATAATAGACAAAATAATAGCATTCAAAAATCAAATAAAAAACACATTTAGAGATGCATATTTTGTTCTGAAATATTGATCTTGTTTTTATTTCCGGGTCCCAAATGGCACACTATTCCCTATATAGGTCACTATCTGGTCAAAAGTAGTGCACTAAATAGGGAATAGGGTGCCCTTTGGGCCATAATCTTAAAGTCAATGAATCACACACACTTCACACAAAACGTAGTACTAAGTCACTTTATACCAGAGCAGAAAGAGAGGCTCAACTTGGCGAGGAGATAGAAACGGACAACCTTTCACTGAGGGGGCTGAGGAACTGAAATGCATCAGGAATGGAACCCTGTTCCCTTATATATCGTTGTACTACTATTGACTTACGTTGGGCTCTGGTCAAGTGGTAGTGCACTATATAAAAAGGGGATAGTGTGCCATTTTGGACGAGCACCAACGTTGGTTTCTAATGTTAGGGAAGGAAGGGTCGTGTTGACTGCTGGGATGACACACTAGATGTGACACACTAGATGTCACAGCCTAATGGAATGAGATGAAGTAGCTACTAGCTACACGTCAAGACATAACGGCACCCTATTCCTCATGTAGTGCACTACTGTTGAAAAGAATATGAACAGAATTCAGCACCTGATTGGTCAGCTGGGGCTCAACTTCAGCCAGTCACAGGTCACATCTCCACCCAGGGCTTAACCCTTGCTGAGCCTCCTCCCTCGTGGTGAAGTTGGCTCTCCCCTTCACGTCTCAACTCTTTGTGCCATCGCTCCCTTCAACAGTGTGTGCTTCTCCTATATTCCCCACTTTACTTCCCCCCTCTGGCCAAATGATTGGTTTATACACAAATGGTGTTTTCTTGGTTGTTGCCTCATCATCTTTGTCGATTTTTTTGAAATTCAATATCTTAACATTTTTTGTATTTATTTAATGTTTTTTTAAATTATTATTATTATATATATTGAATACAAATCTATATAACCCGAATTTAGAAATCTTATTTACATGAAAAAAGTTGAAAAGCGGCGAGCCTGCCCGTCCCCCCCCACGCCACAACCACCCTTTTCATGGAAGAAAAAAAACACTTCACACATAATTACATTTCTTTCTTTCAAGCTTTTCTTCCCACCACTAGAGCATTGAGAAACCCCCACCACTAGAGCATTGAGAAACCCCCACCACTAGAGCATTGAGAGACCCCCACCACTAGAGCATTGAGAAACCCCCACCACTATAGTATTGAGAAACCCCCACCACTAGAGCATTGAGAAACCCCCACCACTAGAGCATTGAGAAACCCCCACCACTATAGCATTGAGAAACCCCCACCGCTATAGTATTGAGAAACCCCCACCACTAGAGCATGGAGAAACCCCCACCACTAGAGCATTGAGAAACCCCCACATTGTATTTTTTTGTTGCTTTGTACGGTGAGCACAACGTTTAGAATGATGATAATCAGAACAACCACTTCAACAGATTACTCAAAATTCACACAACTTTTTTTTTTTGAGTGGGGGGGGGGGGGGGGGGGGGACCCGTCTCAAATGTCCAAAACCCGAGATGCTGTTATTGAAAACAAGATGGAGATGAACAAAAAGAAACGAGACGTAGGTCATTTTTTTCCAACTGAAAAGAAAACCTTGTCTTTTTTCCCGTGTCCTCTAAGGGGTTTCTGTAGACATGTACAGAGAGAGACGGGGCTACTGGGGAGTCCGTGTGTGTATGAGCCTCCATCAGGCTCCCGTGTCTGTTATGCGTATGTGTGTGTGTGTGTGTGTGTGTGTGTGTGTGTGTGTATATATGTATGTGTCTCCCCCTGGTGGTGTGTTGACGTGACGACGTGCAGGATCTTCACAGGGCATTGTCCTCTTCACAGCCCGCCCCGGCAGCGTAGCGGAAGGCCTGCAGGTTGGACACGCCGTGGAAATGGACGAACGCTCCTGCCACCACCAGGACGTGGAACAACTGATGAGAGTGGAACTGGGGGGAGAGAGAGGAGAGAGGGAGGATCAGTGAAGATTTCAGCTACTTCTGATTTAGCCTCTATGGTTGCTGGGTCACGTTATAGGCCGACATGAGCCCGTGTGCCAAGACAACTACTTCACTCATTGTCATGTTTGGTTTGCCACAGACGGACATGGGAGTAGACAAGAGAAGAACCAGATCTGGGACCAGGTTAACATTCATGGACTCTCCGTGTTTGTAGTAAATCATGTCTGAGGATCAGATGGTCCAGACAGTCAGCCGGACATCACGGCCCTTAAGACACAGGAAGTATCAGTCCAGGGTTTCCCCAAACTCCGCCCACGGGACCCCAAGAGGAGCACGTTCTGGTTTCTCCCCCCCTGAGTACAACACAGCTGATTCAAATCACCAACTCCTCATCACTGACTGACTGACTGACAGCTGATTCAAATCACCAACTCCTCATCACTGACTGACTGACTGACTCACCAACTCCTCATCACTGACTGACTGACACAGCTGATTCAAATCACCAACTCCTCATCACTGACTGACTGACTGACTCAGCTGATTCAAATCACCAACTCCTCATCACTGACTGACTGACTGACTCAGCTGATTCAAATCACCAACTCCTCATCACTGACTGACTGACACAGCTGATTCAAATCACCAACTCCTCATCACTGACTGACTGACACAGCTGATTCAAATCACCAACTCCTCATCACTGACTGACTGACACAGCTGATTCAAATCACCAACTCCTCATCACTGACTGACTGACACAGCTGATTCAAATCACCAACTCCTCATCACTGACTGACTGACACAGCTGATTCAAATCACCAACTCCTCATCACTGACTGACTGACTCAGCTGATTCAAATCACCAACTCCTCATCACTGACTGACTGACACAGCTGACTGACTGACTGACACTGATTCAAATCACCAACTCCTCATCACTGACTGACTGACACAGCTCTCACCAACTCCTCATCACTGACTGGTCAAATCACCAACTCCTCATCACTGACTGACTGACTGCTGATTCAAATCACCCAGACTCATCCTCATCACTGACTGACATAGATTCAAATCACCAACTCCTCATCACTGACTGACTGACTGACTGAGTCTGGTCTGGTCTGTCAACAACATGCCCAGACTATGTCATAGAGGAGTTGGTGTAGACCAAATACCTGCCACGCTACATTGCCCATCTAACTCAGCGATGTGCCGTCATGCCCCTCTGTCCTGGTCCTCCCCTCTACGTGGGGAACACAGGGCTCATGTTGGGGCAAACTATCAACCATCTCCAGGACAGATGTAGAGAACAGGAGGAACAATCCCCCACACACTGACCTGAGACACACACACACACCTGAGACACACACACACTGACCTGAGACACACACACACACACACTGACCTGAGACACACACACACACACACTGACCTGACACACACACACACACTGACCTGAGACACACACACACACACACACTGACCTGAGACACACACACACACACACACAGACTGACCTGACACACACACACACACACACACTGACCTGAGACACACACACACACACACACACACACTGACCTGACACACACACACACAGACACACACACACTGACCTGAGACACACACACACACACTGACCTGAGACACACACACACACACTGACCTGAGACACACACACACACACTGACCTGAGACACACACACACACACACACACACACACACCTGAGACACACACACACACACACACTGACCTGAGACACACACACACACTGACCTGAGACACACACACACACTGACCTGAGACACACACACACTGACCTGAGACACACACACACACACACTGACCTGAGAGACACACACACACACACTGACCTGAGACACACACTGACCTGAGACACACACACACTGACCTGAGACACACACACACTGACCTGAGACACACACTACTGTCCTAAAGTACTGTAACAGAGAGGATATTAACCCCCCACCAGCTGAGGACCAGAAAGGGGGAGGAGAGGGGCAGCGAGGCCCAGCCTGATGTCCATGTTCTGGGCTAGCTCTCCCAGGCCTGCCTTCTCCAGCTGGGTGTTAATGAAGGGGAACCACCGGGTCACACGTGAGGGGGTGTAAAGGATGGTACTGTCATACTAAATGACCTAACCACTGCCCTATACAATGTCCTCAATTCATTACTTACCTTCAGCTGTGTGAGGGAGACTGAGGAAAGGTTTCCCCAAAGCAAACACATCTGGGACCAATCAGCCCACACTGAACAGACAAACAGTTATATTTAACTCCACTGTGTGTGTGTGTCTCTGTGTGTGTCTCTGTGTCTCTGTGTGTGTGTGTGTGTCTCTCTCTCGGTCTCGCTCTGTGTGTGTGTGTGTGTGTGTGTGTTCCTGCATGCAGCCCAGAGGTCCTGTCCTTGTACCCACCCAGATGTCACATTTCCCGGGGAAGAACCTCTCTGGGATGCGGGCTGCGTAGATACAGGCTCCAGAGATGTAGAGCGTAGCCATGAGGAGGAGCCAGCCCATCTGACCCATAGTAGTGGCTCTCAGCAAGCCCTCAGTGATGACAAAGTGCAGGGTGGGGACCACACCGCTCAGACCCAGACCTACAAACACTCCTGGAGACAGACAGACAGGGGTTAATATAGACACAGACAGACAGACAGACAGGGGTTAATATAGACACAGACAGGGGTTAATATAGACAGAAAGGGGTTAATATAGACAGAGACAGACAGACGTTAATATAGACATAGACAGACAGGGGTTAATATAGACAGACAGGGGTTAATATAGACACAGACAAACAGACAGGGGTTAATATAGACACAGACAGACGTTAATACAGACAGACAGGGGTTAATATAGACACAGACAGACAGACAGGGGTTAATATAGACACAGACAGACAGACAGGGGTTAATATAGACACAGACAGACAGACAGGGGTTAATATAGACAGACAGACAGACGTTAATATAGACACAGACAGACAGGGGTTAATATAGACACAGACAGGGGTTAATATAGACAGAAAGGGGTTAATATAGACAGAGACAGACAGACGGGTTAATATAGACACAGACAGGGGTTAATATAGACAGAAAGGGGTTAATATAGACAGAGACAGACAGGGGTTAATATAGACACAGACAGGCAAGGGTTAATATAAGGACACAGACAGACAGGCAGACGTTAATATAGACAGACAGACAGACTGGCAGACATTAATATAGACAGACAGGGGTTAATATAGACAGACAGACAGACTGGCAGACATTAATATAGACAGACAGGGGTTAATATAGACAGACAGACAGAAAGGGGTTAATATAGACAGACAGACAGACAGGGGTTAATATAGACAGACAGACAGACAGGGGTTAAGACAGACAGACAGACAGGGGTTAATATAGACAGACAGACAGACAGGGGTTAATATAGACAGACAGACAGACGGGTTAATATAGACAGACAGACAGGGGTTAATATAGTTAATATAGACAGACAGACAGGGGTTAATATAGACAGACAGACAGGGGTTAATATAGACAGACAGACAGGGGTTAATATAGACAGACAGACAGGGGTTAATATAGACAGACAGACAGGGGTTAATATAGACAGACAGACAGGGGTTAATATAGACACAGACAGACAGGGGTTAATATAGACAGACAGGTTTGTTCACACCTGACAATAACTGTACTCTCACTGATCTCTTTCTGTTGATTTCACTGATGTTACATAAGGCCTCGCTACACATGACTGTACACTGTATTTCCAGAGGAAGACAGAGGAAGACAGACAGAAAACTGAAGAGGAAAAGAGAGCGAGA
>NW_027008623.1:18023-84795 GCF_036934945.1 Oncorhynchus masou masou
CCGCCAGACCTCAGTGGGCAGACCTCAGTGGGCAGACCCCGTCAGACCTCAGTGGGCAGACCTCAGTGGGCAGACCTCAGTGGGCAGACCCCGCCAGACCTCAGTGGGCAGACCCCGCCAGACCTCAGTGGGCAGACCTCAGTGGGCAGACCCCGTCAGACCTCAGTGGGCAGACCTCAGTGGGCAGACCTCAGTGGGCAGACCCCGTCAGACCTCAGTGGGCAGACCTCAGTGGGCAGACCTCAGTGGGCAGACCCCGCCAGACCTCAGTGGGCAGACCCCGCCAGACCTCAGTGGGCAGACCCCGCCAGACCTCAGTGGGCAGACCCCGTCAGACCTCAGTGGGCAGACCCCGTCAGACCTCAGTGGGCAGACCCCGCCAGACCTCAGTGGGCAGACCCCAGTGGGCAGACCCGGTCATAACACCACAACCTCCTGTCCCCATTCTCAAAAGGACAGTGGGCTTCTTTCTGCTTTCAGACAACTGCTGTTCTCCGGTTACTACATCCGTCTGTGGTTCCATTGTTATTGTGATCAGGGCTGGAGTTTGTCCTGACTAATGTGACTGTCATGCAGTCTCATCTCCCTGCTTTCAGATGACTGTCTCTCTCTCTCTCTTACTCATATCTGTTTATATTTACTATCTAATGACTCAGACCTGGAGTTTTTCCTCAATAACATGACCAGGGAAAAACTCTGGGTCCAAGCATGTTCCAAGCCTAAAGAGGCCTGGTAAAATCCCAAGGTCAGGTAGAGACTCCTGACCCCGAGCTACAATGCCATGTTTGATAGGTTGTTGTGTGTGTGCTTTGTTCTGTTGGATGCTCACCAGGACAGGACAAAGCTATGGAGGGCTGCCAGCTAAATGGGTCCAACCCTAACCCAATCTAAATGGGTCCAACCCTAACCCAATCTAAATGGGTCCAACCCTAACCCAATCTAAATGGGTCCAACCCTAACCCAATCTAAATGGTTCCAACCCTAACCCAATCTAAATGGGTCCAACCCTAACCCAATCTAAATGGGTCCAACCCTAACCCAGCTAAATGGGTCCAACCCTAACCCAATCTAAATGGGTCCAACCCTAACCCAGCTAAATGGGTCCAAACCAAACTCAGCTAAAAGGGTCCAACCCTAACCCAATCTAAATGGGTCCAACCCTAACCCAGCTAAATGGGTCCAAACCAAACCCAATCTAAATGGGTCCAAACCAAACCCAGCTAAATGGGTCCAAACCAAACCCAGCTAAATGGGTCCAAACCAAACCCAGCTAAATGGGTCCAAACCAAACCCATCTAAATGGGTCCAAACCAAACCCAGCTAAATGGGTCCAAACCAAACCCAGCTAAATGGGTCCAAACCAAACCCAGCTAAAAGGGTCTATGTGAATACTCAGTTCTCCGTTTACTCAGAGGTCCTGTCCTTATTTAAAGCCCAACGCATCTGCTCTGGAGCGGAAGAGAGCCTGTGTGTGTGTGTGTGTGTGTGTGTGTGTGTGTGTGTGTGTGTGTGTGTGTGTGTGTGTGTGTGTGTGTGCGTGCGTGCGTGGTTTGCCCTGCGCTCCCATATTATTCTATCATTTCTGCACGTGTGAGCAGGGACCTCATGTTAGTCTGTGTATTGGCTGGTCCTTAGTCCGACTGTGTGTGTGTCTGTGTGTGTGTCTGTGTGTGTGTGTCTGTGTGTGTCTGTGTCTGTGTCTGTGTGTGTGTGTGTGTGTCTGTGTGTGTGTGTGTCTGTGTGTGTGTGTGTCTGTGTGTGTGTGTGTCTGTGTGTGTGTGTGTCTGTGTGTGTGTCTGTGTCTGTGTGTGTCTGTGTCTGTGTGTGTGTCTGTGTCTGTGTCTGTGTGTGTGTGTGCCTGTGTGTGTGTGCCTGTGTGTGTGTGCCTGTGTGTGTGCCTGTGTGTGTGCCTGTGTGTGTGCCTGTGTGTGTGCCTGTGTGTGCCTGTGTGTGTGTGTGTGTGTGTGCCTGTGTGTGTGCCTGTGTGTCTGTGTGTGTCTGTGTGTGTCTGTGTGTGTCTGTAGCGTCTTAAACCCGTCAGGATGGAAGCAGCAGAGTGCTCGAGCAGAGAGCGGGGAACCTTAACACCATTACTAGTGATTAGGGCAGGATGTTACGACATGGCAGATTAACCATGCTACTCTATTAAGAGAACACATAGTATTAAACACTGTTTTATCCTCTGTGTCTGGCACCGCTGTGCACCTCTACACCCCCCCCCCCCCACCCCCCTCTGCTCCTCTACAGTTTTGGTGGTCCCCGGAACAGAAAAGGTTGGGAACGACTGATCTATTTAGCTGTGGGTTTCTAAGGGTGTAGTGTGATCTAATTAGCTGTGGGTTTCTAAGGGTGTAGTGTGATCTAATTAGCTGTGGGTTTCTAAGGGTGTAGTGTGATCTAATTAGCTGTGGGTTTCTTAGGGTGTAGTGTGATCTAATTAGCTGTGGGTTTCTAAGGGTGTAGTGTGATCTAATTAGCTGTGGGTTTCTAAGGGTGGAGGGTGCTGTGGGTTTCTAGTGTGTGTGATCTAATTAGCTGTGGGTTTCTAAGGGTGTAGTGTGATCTAATTAGCTGTGGGTTTCTTAGGGTGTAGTGTGATCTAATTAGCTGTGGGTTTCTTAGGGTGTAGTGTGATCTAATTAGCTGTGGGTTTCTTAGGGTGTAGTGTGATCTAATTAGCTGTGGGTTTCTAAGGGTGTAGTGTGATCTAATTAGCTGTGGGTTTCTGTAGTGTGATCTAATTAGCTGTGGGTTTCTAAGGGTGTAGTGTGATCTAATTAGCTGTGGGTTTCTGTAGTGTGATCTAATTAGCTGTTACATCACTCAAACCAAAGTAAATGTCACCATCAAATGACATTAATTTACTAGCTTTGTTTGAAAAATATATTTCAATTTAAATGCTAGCTCGGTGTGTGTCAGTGATTGTGTGTCCCCCCCCCTGACCACTCTCTTACCCAGCAGGTGACTAGCGTGGTGTGTGTCAGTGATTGTGTCCCCCCCCCGACCACCCTCTTACCCAGCAGGTGACTAGCGTGGTGTGTGTCAGTGATTGTGCCCCCCCCCTGACCACCCTCTTACCCAGCAGGTGACTAGCGTGGTGTGTGTCAGTGATTGTGTCCCCCCCCCGACCACCCTCTTACCCAGCAGGTGACTAGCGTGG
The DNA here is from genome assembly GCF_036934945.1 of Oncorhynchus masou masou. Taxonomy (NCBI): domain Eukaryota; kingdom Metazoa; phylum Chordata; class Actinopteri; order Salmoniformes; family Salmonidae; genus Oncorhynchus; species Oncorhynchus masou. Next base: position 21,184 of record NW_027008623.1, read on the forward strand.
TGTGTGTCAGTGATTGTGTCCCCCCCCCCGACCACTCTCTTACCCAGCAGGTGACTAGCGTGGTGTGTGTCAGTGATTGTGTCCCCCCCCTGACCACCCTCTTACCCAGCAGGTGACTAGCGTGGTGTGTGTCAGTGATTGTGTCCCCCCCCCTGACCACTCTCTTACCCAGCAGGTGACTAGCGTGGTGTGTGTCAGTGATTGTGCCCCCCCCTGACCACCCTCTTACCCAGCAGGTGACTAGCGTGGTGTGTGTCAGTGATTGTGTCCCCCCCCCGACCACCCTCTTACCCAGCAGGTGACTCCGTGGTGTGTGTCAGTGATTGTGTCCCCCCTGACCACTCTCTTACCCAGCAGGTGACTAGCGTGGTGTGTGTCAGTGATTGTGTCCCCCTGACCACCCTCTTACCCAGCAGGTGACTAGCTGGTGAAGTGTCAGTGATTGTGTCCCTTCCTGACCACTCTCTTACCCAGCAGGTGACTAGCGTGGTGTGTGTCAGTGATTGTGCCCCCCCCCCCTGACCACCCTCTTACCCAGCAGGTGACTGAGCGGGAATGGTGTGTGTCAGTGATTGTGTCCCCTTATTTCCACTCTGTTACCCAGCAGGTGACTAGCGTGGTGTGTGTCAGTGATTGTGTCCCCCTCCCGGACCATCTCTCTTACCCAGCAGGTGAGTCCAGATGTTGCCAGTCTCAGTGTGGATCCTGAAGATGCTCTTGAAGCAGGCCCTGAAGGAGGGCATGGGCGGCCGGTGCCCGTGGCGGAGATACTCGTTATCCTTCAGCCACTCAGGCAGCACGTCATGAGGAATGACGCGCCACCGGCCTTCCCACACCTGGGAAGAAGACACAGGGAGGGGCGCGGAAAAACACTTCCTTAGGTTTTCCTCTGAAGTGGGATCCAACTTGAGTTACGAATAAAATGACAACTGAGGGGGAATAAAAAGAGTGTTCTCTTTCGTGTGTTTCTCTCTTATTTCCATTTGATGTTCAGGGTGAATGGACACCCGGATAATATCTGTGTTAGGGAGGCCCATGGAACAGTAGTCTATGTAATATCTGTGTTAGGGAGGCCCGTGGAACAGTAGTCTATGTAATATCTGTGTTAGGGAGGCCCATGGAACAGTAGTCTATGTAATATCTGTGTTGGGGATGTTAGAGGAGAGAAGGAGGGGGGGAATGTGAGGTGAGTGTACAGTGTTAGAGGAGGGGGGATGTGAGGTGTGTACAGTGTTAGAAGGGGGGTGAGGTGTGTGTACAGTATTAGAGGAGGGGGGAATGAGAGGTGTGTGTACAGTGTTAGAGGAGGGGGGGAATGAGAGGTGTGTGTACAGTGTTAGAGGAGGGGGGAATGAGAGGTGTGTGTACAGTGTTAGAGGAGGGGGGAATGAGAGGTGTGTGTACAGTGTTAGAGGAGGGGGAATGTGAGGTGTGTGTACAGTGTTAGAGGAGGGGGAATGTGAGGTGTGTGTACAGTGTTAGAGGAGGGGGATGAGAGGTGTGTGTACAGTGTTAGAGGAGGGGGGATGAGAGGTGTGTGTACAGTGTTAGAGGAGGGGGAATGTGAGGTGTGTGTACAGTGTTAGAGGAGGGGGAATGTGAGGTGTGTGTACAGTGTTAGAGGAGGGGGGATGAGAGGTGTGTGTACAGTGTTCCACCTAAAGGTCTGGCGACCACTCATGTGATACCAACGTCTCTCCAGGCAAACCTGGCACCCTATTCCCTATGTAGTGCACTACTTTAGACCAGGGCCCTATTCCCTATGTCGTGCACTACTTTAGACCAGGGCCCTATTCCCTATGTAGTGCACTACTTTAGACCAGGGCCCTATTCCCCATTGAGTGCACTACTTTAGACCAGAGCCCTATTCCCTATGTAGTGCACTACTTCAGACCAGGGCCCTATTCCCTATGTAGTGCACTACTTTAGACCAGAGCCCTATTCCCTATGTAGTGCACTACTTTAGACCAGAGCCCTATTCCCTATGTACTGCACTACTTTAGACCAGCGCCCTATTCCCTATGTACTGCACTACTTTAGACCAGCGCCCTATTCCCTATATAGTGCACTACTTTAGACCAGAGCCCTATTCCCTATATAGTGCACTACTTTAGACCAGGGCCCTATTCCCTATATAGTGCACTACTTTAGACCAGAGCCTATAGGGGTGGGCACAGGAGAGAGCGAGAAACAGTTGTTGTTGACTAATTCTGAGTCATCAAGTGATTTATTTCTGTAATTGAAAGCCTGCTGTTTGCCATTTCAGCACAAGTTAGATGTCTGTCTCCATCAACTGAGGAATTGTGAGCAGCGAAGGTTCATTTCTAGTTGGCCCCCGTTCTAGAGGTTAGGCATCACAGAGTACATATTGCAGGGCCGTGTTCAGTCGGGACACACAGCAAAACATTTAGCAACAGATAGAACAAATGTATCTATTGGATAAGTGAATGTATAGAACCTCCCGGTTTCAAATGCCAATGTGATGGGGGACCGGTACAGAGTCAATGTGATGAGGGAACCGGTACAGAGTCAATGTGAGGGTGAACCGGTACAGAGTCAATGTGATGAGGGACCGGTACAGAGTCAATGTGAGGGGGACCCGGTACAGAGTCAATGTGATGGGGGACCGGTACAGAGTCAATGTGATGAGGGAACCGGTACAGAGTCAATGTGATGGGGGAACCGGTACAGAGTCAATGTGAGGGGGACCCGGTACAGAGTCAATGTGAGGGGGACCCGGTACAGAGTCAATGTGAGGGTGAACCGGTACAGAGTCAATGTGATGAGGGAACCGGTACAGAGTCAATGTGATGAGGGAACCGGTACAGAGTCAATGTGAGGGTGAACCGGTACAGAGTCAATGTGATGAGGGAACCGGTACAGAGTCAATGTGATGTACTAATTCTGAGTTTTATTTCTGTAATTGAGTGAACCGGTACAGAGTCAATGTGAGGGTGAACCGGTACAGAGTCAATGTGATGAGGGAACCGGTACAGAGTCAATGTGATGAGTGAACCGGTACAGAGTCAATGTGATGAGTGAACCGGTACAGAGTCAATGTGAGGGTGAACCGGTACAGAGTCAATGTGATGGGGGACCGGTACAGAGTCAATGTGATGGGGGACCGGTACAGAGTCAATGTGAGGGGGACCCGGTACAGAGTCAATGTGAGGGGGACCCGGTACAGAGTCAATGTGAGGGTGAACCGGTACAGAGTCAATGTGATGAGGGAACCGGTACAGAGTCAATGTGATGAGGGAACCGGTACAGAGTCAATGTGAGGGGGACCCGGTACAGAGTCAATGTGATGAGTGAACCGGTACAGAGTCAATGTGAGGGTGAACCGGTACAGAGTCAATGTGATGAGGGAACCGGTACAGAGTCAATGTGATGAGTGAACCGGTACAGAGTCAATGTGATGAGTGAACCGGTACAGAGTCAATGTGAGGGTGAACCGGTACAGAGTCAATGTGATGGGGGAACCGGTACAGAGTCAATGTGAGGGGGTACTGGTTTGTCCATATACTCTTGGTCATGTAGTGTATGTCCAAGGTGAGACTTAGGGGGACCAGTGTGTGTGTGTGTGTGTGTGTGTGTGTGTGAGAGAGAGACTGACCTTGTGAACAAACTCCTCCATCTTCTCCATGGCGTGGTGGGCTTGTAGTAGAGGCGTCATGCCCATGAAGCCCTCGTCTGAAGTCTTCATGTCCTCCTCCCCTGCAGAGGTAGAGTCCATCCCTCCATCTCTCTCCTCCTCCTCTCCATCAGTCACTTTCTGCAACTCCAGCGCATTGGGTCTCTGAGAACACAAGAACACCCAGTTAGAACAGAACCCCAGTCGGAACAACGGACCCCCCCAGTCGGAACAACAGACCCCCCCCCCAGTCGGAACAACAGACCCCCCCAGTCGGAACAGACCCCCCCAGTCCAGAACAGACCCCCCCAGTCGGAACAGACCCCCCCCCGCCCCCCAGTCGGAACAACAGACCCCCCCCAGATCGATGTTCCACAGAGGAGGTTACCCAGAACACACACACACACCAGGACTCAGGTTAGGGCCCATTGCCCTACATCACAAACTGAATATCAGTTTCACACACACACACACACACACACACACAAAAGGCTAATTAATAAACCATTGATTGGTGTGACCTGGCTCATTCTATCTGCTTTGAGTTTTCCAACCCCAGACATGCTTTGTATGGTTTTAAGCCACTCCTCCCATCCCAACGATGTCCCAATAGCACCTTATGGGCCCTGCAGTAAACAGGGAATAGGGTACTATTTGGGAAGGAGACCAGTGTGGCTCACTCCCTAATTAACAACCGTGTGTGTGTGTGACCCCCTACTACACAGGCAGAAAGCAATTACAATAAACAGTGAGGTGGGGGGGGGGGGTTAATATGCCAGAGACAGGATGGAAAAGTCATTCATCATCACACACATCAGCCCCTTCAATTTACTCACACACCATGCAGGCCTGCTTCACACACACACACACACTGTGACAGTCTTCCCTGCCCCCATCAGGCTTGACCTGTTATCTAGCCAGGCCTTCTTCCTTCTTCCCTGCCCCCATCAGGCTTGACCTGTTATCTAGCCAGGCCTCCTTCCCTGCCCCCATCAGGCTTGACCTGTTATCTAGCCAGGCCTTCTTCCCTGCCCCCATCAGGCTTGACCTGTTATCTAGCCAGGCCTTCTTCCCTGCCCCCATCAGGCTTGAATTAATAACAAAGCCAGGAGCTGGGACGCTGTGACACACAGAGTGACTGTAGGGGAAGGTCTGTTCTGAATAAATAGTAAGTAGGTTGCAGCAGAACTGGGACAACATGAAAACCCTGTCTGTAATGATGGGGAACAAGAGAGTCCACACGTACATACTGTATATTCATATTCAATAGGGGTCTATCCCATGGTACAGCTCAACATATCATCCATCCCATGGTACAGCTCAACACATCATCTATCTACCCCATGGTACAGCTCAACATATCATCTATCCCATGGTACAGCTCAACATATCATCTATCCCATGGTACAGCTCAACATATCTATCCATCCCATGGTACAGCTCAACACATCATCTATCCCATGGTACAGCTCAACACATCATCTATCCCATGGTACAGCTCAACATATCTATCCATCCCATGGTACAGCTCAACATATCTATCCATCCCATGGTACAGCTCAACATATCTATCCATCCCATGGTACAGCTCAACATATCTATCCATCCCATGGTACAGCTCAACATATCTATCCATCCCATGGTACAGCTCAACATATCATCTATCCCATGGTACAGCTCAACATATCATCTATCCCATGGTACAGCTCAACATATCATCCATCCCATGGTACAGCTCAACATATCTATCCATCCCATGGTACAGCTCAACATATCTATCCATCCCATGGTACAGCTCAACATATCTATCCATCCCATGGTACAGCTCAACATATCTATCCATCCCATGGTACAGCTCAACATATCTATCCCATCCCATGGTACAGCTCAACACATCATCTATCCCATGGTACAGCTCAACATATCATCTATCCCATGGTACAGCTCAACATATCATCTATCCATCCCATGGTACAGCTCAACATATCTATCCATCCCATGGTACAGCTCAACATATCTATCCATCCCATGGTACAGCTCAACATATCTATCCATCCCATGGTACAGCTCAACATATCTATCCATCCCATGGTACAGCTCAACATATCTATCCATCCCATGGTACAGCTCAACATATCTATCCATCCCATGGTACAGCTCAACATATCTATCCATCCCATGGTACAGCTCAACATATCTATCCATCCCATGGTACAGCTCAACATATCATCTATCCCATGGTACAGCTCAACATATCATCTATCCCATGGTACAGCTCAACATATCATCTATCCCATGGTACAGCTCAACATATCTATCCATCCCATGGTACAGCTCAACATATCTATCCATCCCATGGTACAGCTCAACATATCTATCCATCCCATGGTACAGCTCAACATATCTATCCATCCCATGGTACAGCTCAACATATCTATCCCATCCCATGGTACAGCTCAACACATCATCTATCCCATGGTACAGCTCAACATATCATCTATCCCATGGTACAGCTCAACATATCATCTATCCATCCCATGGTACAGCTCAACATATCTATCCATCCCATGGTACAGCTCAACATATCTATCCATCCCATGGTACAGCTCAACATATCTATCCCATCCCATGGTACAGCTCAACATATCATCTATCCCATGGTACAGCTCAACATATCTATCCATCCCATGGTACAGCTCAACATATCTATCCATCCCATGGTACAGCTCAACATATCTATCCATCCCATGGTACAGCTCAACATATCTATCCATCCCATGGTACAGCTCAACATATCTATCCATCCCATGGTACAGCTCAACCTATCATCTATCCCATGGTACAGCTCAACCTATCATCTATCCCATGGTACAGCTCAACCTATCATCTATCCCATGGTACAGCTCAACATATCTATCCATCCCATGGTACAGCTCAACATATCTATCCATCCCATGGTACAGCTCAACATATCTATCTATCCCATGGTACAGCTCAACATATCTATCCATCCCATGGTACAGCTCAACATATCTATCCATCCCATGGTACAGCTCAACATATCTATCCATCCCATGGTACAGCTCAACATATCTATCCATCCCATGGTACAGCTCAACATATCTATCCATCCCATGGTACAGCTCAACATATCTATCCATCCCATGGTACAGCTCAACATATCTATCCATCCCATGGTACAGCTCAACATATCTATCCATCCCATGGTACAGCTCAACATATCTATCCATCCCATGGTACAGCTCAACATATCATCTACCCCATGGTACAGCTCAACATATCATCTATCCCATGGTACAGCTCAACATATCATCTATCCCATGGTACAGCTCAACATATCTATCCATCCCATGGTACAGCTCAACATATCTATCCATCCCATGGTACAGCTCAACATATCTATCCATCCCATGGTACAGCTCAACATATCTATCCATCCCATGGTACAGCTCAACATATCTATCCCATCCCATGGTACAGCTCAACACATCATCTATCCCATGGTACAGCTCAACATATCATCTATCCCATGGTACAGCTCAACATATCATCTATCCATCCCATGGTACAGCTCAACATATCATCTATCCCATGGTACAGCTCAACATATCTATCCATCCCATGGTACAGCTCAACATATCATCTATCCCATGGTACAGCTCAACATATCATCTATCCCATGGTACAGCTCAACATATCTATCCATCCCATGGTACAGCTCAACATATCATCTATCCCATGGTACAGCTCAACACATCATCTATCCCATGGTACAGCTCAACATATCATCCATCCCATGGTACAGCTCAACACATCATCCATCCCATGGTACAGCTCAACACATCATCTATCCCATGGTACAGCTCAACACATCATCTATCCCATGGTACAGCTCAACACATCTATCCATCCCATGGTACAGCTCAACACATCTATCCATCCCATGGTACAGCTCAACATATCATCTATCCCATGGTACAGCTCAACACATCATCTATCCCATGGTACAGCTCAACACATCATCTATCCCATGGTACAGCTCAACATATCATCCATCCCATGGTACAGCTCAACATATCATCTATCCCATGGTACAGCTCAACACATCATCTATCCCATGGTACAACTCAACCTATCATCTATCCCATGGTACAGCTCAACATATCTATCTATCCCATGGTACAGCTCAACATATCTATCTATCCCATGGTACAGCTCAACATATCTATCTATCCCATGGTACAGCTCAACATATCATCTATCCCATGGTACAGCTCAACATATCATCTATCCATCCCATGGTACAGCTCAACACATCATCTATCCCATGGTACAGCTCAACATATCATCTATCCCATGGTACAGCTCAACATATCTATCCATCCCATGGTACAGCTCAACATATCATCTATCCCATGGTACAGCTCAACACATCATCTATCCCATGGTACAGCTCAACATATCTATCCATCCCATGGTACAGCTCAACATATCATCTATCCCATGGTACAGCTCAACACATCTATCCATCCCATGGTACAGCTCAACACATCTATCCATCCCATGGTACAGCTCAACACATCATCTATCCCATGGTACAGCTCAACACATCTATCCATCCCATGGTACAGCTCAACATATCATCTATCCCATGGTACAGCTCAACATATCTATCCATCCCATGGTACAGCTCAACATATCATCTATCCCATGGTACAGCTCAACATATCTATCCATCCCATGGTACAGCTCAACATATCATCTATCCCATGGTACAGCTCAACATATCTATCCATCCCATGGTACAGCTCAACCTATCATCTATCCCATGGTACAGCTCAACATATCATCTATCCCATGGTACAGCTCAACATATCATCTATCCCATGGTACAGCTCAACACATCTATCCATCCCATGGTACAGCTCAACACATCTATCCATCCCATGGTACAGCTCAACACATCTATCCATCCCATGGTACAGCTCAACACATCTATCCATCCCATGGTACAGCTCAACATAAATCATTTAAAAAGAAACAAGGGAAAGGGAGACTCACTAGTAGACTCAGAGAGAGAGAGAGAGAGAATGACAATTTCAGGTGACAAAAAGTTTGACCAAGTGAGAGAGCGAGAGCGCGAGAGAGAGAGCAACATGAAGGTGAGAAATATTCAGAGTGAGAACAGATTCAATGGGAAAGTGTTACTAAGCCAAGGTGCAAGTAAGGGAGTCAGAGAGATAGAGAGATAGAAGAGAGCAGGACACATACAGAACTAGAATACACCACGATAAATGTCATCTCGCACACACACACACTACTCCAGTATAGATTTAGTTAGACAACAGCTGACCCCCCCCCCCCCCCAAACACTACTCCAGTATAGATTTAGTTAGACAACAGCTGACCCCCCCCCCCACACAAACACTACTCCAGTATAGATTTAGTTTGACTACAGCAGAACCTCCCTACGGCTTTCTGTCAACGTTAATTCTATTTTCACATCACAACATTCATAGTCACTAAAAATAGAAGTTGTAGCCATTCTTGTAGCCATTCACCATTTACACTCTTCACATACAACTGAAGCTTCCAGAGGGTTGATGCAGGGTGCCAAGTCATCTGAAAACAGGAGCATAGAGATGAAGTGGCACCAGGCTACTATATATAAACAGAGAGAGATGAACAGTGGCACCAGGCTACTATATATAAACAGAGAGAGATGAACAGTGGTACCAGGCTACTATATATAAACAGAGAGAGATGAACAGTGGTACCAGGCTACTATATGTAGACAGAGAGAGATGAACAGTGGCACCAGGCTACTATATATAAACAGAGAGAGATGAACAGTGGCACCAGGCTACTATATGTAGACAGAGAGAGATGAACAGTGGCACCAGGCTACTATATATAAACAGAGAGAGATGAACAGTGGCACCAGGCTACTATATGTAGACAGAGAGAGATGAACAGTGGCACCAGGCTACTATATATAAACAGAGAGAGATGAACAGTGGCACCAGGCTACTATATATAAACAGAGAGAGATGAACAGTGGCACCAGGCTACTATATATAAACAGAGAGAGATGAACAGTGGCACCAGGCTACTATATATAAACAGAGAGAGATGAACAGTGGTACCAGGCTACTATATATAAACAGAGAGAGATGAACAGTGGCACCAGGCTACTATATATAAACAGAGAGAGATGAACAGTGGCACCAGGCTACTATATGTAGACAGAGAGAGATGAACAGTGGTACCAGGCTACTATATATAAACAGAGAGAGATGAACAGTGGCACCAGGCTACTATATGTAGACAGAGAGAGATGAACAGTGGCACCAGGCTACTATATATAAACAGAGAGAGATGAACAGTGGCACCAGGCTACTATATATAAACAGAGAGAGATGAACAGTGGCACCAGGCTACTATATATAAACAGAGAGAGATGAACAGTGGCACCAGGCTACTATATATAAACAGAGAGAGATGAACAGTGGCACCAGGCTACTATATATAAACAGAGAGAGATGAACAGTGGCACCAGGCTACTATATATAAACAGAGAGAGATGAACAGTGGCACCAGGCTACTATATATAAACAGAGAGAGATGAACAGTGGCACCAGGCTACTATATATAAACAGAGAGAGATGAACAGTGGCACCAGGCTACTATATATAAACAGAGAGAGATGAACAGTGGCACCAGGCTACTATATATAAACAGAGAGAGATGAACAGTGGCACCAGGCTACTATATGTAAAGAGAGAGATGAACAGAGAGAGATGAACAGTGGCACCAGGCTACTATATATAAACAGAGAGAGATGAACAGTGGCACCAGGCTACTATATATAAACAGAGAGAGATGAACAGTGGCACCAGGCTACTATATATAAACAGAGAGAGATGAAGTGGCACCAGGCTACTATATATAAACAGAGAGAGATGAACAGTGGCACCAGGCTACTATATATAAACAGAGAGAGATGAACAGTGGCACCAGGCTACTATATATAAACAGAGAGAGATGAACAGTGGCACCAGGCTACTATATATAAACAGAGAGAGATGAACAGTGGCACCAGGCTACTATATGTAGACAGAGAGAGATGAACAGTGGCACCAGGCTACTATATGTAGACAGAGAGAGAGATGAACAGTGGCACCAGGCTACTATATATAAACAGAGAGAGATGAACAGTGGCACCAGGCTACTATATATAAACAGAGAGAGATGAACAGTGGCACCAGGCTACTATATATAAACAGAGAGAGATGAACAGTGGCACCAGGCTACTAGATATAAACAGAGAGAGATGAAGTGGCACCAGGCTACTATATGTAGACAGAGAGAGAGATGAAGTGGTACCAGGCTACTATATCTATATATATATAGAGAGAGAGATGAACAGTGGTACCAGGCTACTATATCTATATATATATAGAGAGAGAGATGAACAGTGGTACCAGGCTACTATATCTATATATATAGAGAGAGAGATGAACAGTGGTACCAGGCTACTATATCTATATATATATATATATATATATATATATATAGAGAGAGATGAACAGTGGCACCAGGCTACTAAATGATGCATACCAGATCTCTATATACACCGTTTATTCATGGAGCAACAGAGGGGTGCTAGGCTAGCTAGCAGTGTTCAGATGAGACGCCAGCCATATTTATAATACATGTCTAACCCATTTCCCATGCCCACCAAGCCCAGCCAGACTTCCAGAGCAGTCCAACAACATGGCCTGGCCAGTGTGTGTGTGTGTTGCAGGCGGTGCAATGTCACACACTGTTAAGTCTCCAGCTATGCCATAGACTGGAGCCTCCTCATTACACACTAGAGCAGTATGGTGTATATGCATAGCAGAAGGCCGTCTGAAAGCATGTGTTCATGAGTGTGTGTGTGTGTGTGTGTGTGTGTGTGTGTGTGTGTGTGTGTTCATGAGTGTGTGTGTGTGTGCTGTATTATACATGTCCTGTCTGCCACCAGAGTGATACATTACAGTAAAGGGACGACTGTGAATTATAGAGAGGCAGTAATGTAGGGAGTTATCTCCACCAATGAAGTATTTATAACCTTCATCTCAGAGCGTAGGTGACAGGGTGCCCTCGAACCACAGTCCCCCTCCATACTAACTCCAGTGACCTGGTGGGAGAAAATACCCCTGACGGACTGTTTAAAAACACAAGAACAGCTCTGCTACGTATCCCTGGTCCACAACACAGTGATGGCTCTGCTACGTATCCCTGGTCCACAACACAGTGATGGCTCTGCTACGTATCCCTGGTCCACAACACAGTGATGGCTCTGCTACGTATCCCTGGTCCACAACACAGTGATGGCTCTGCTACGTATCCCTGGTCCACAACACAGTGATGGCTCTGCTACGTATCCCTGGTCCACAACACAGTGATGGCTCTGCTACGTATCCCTGGTCCACAACACAGTGATGGCTCTGCTACGTATCCCTGGTCCACAACACACACCAGAGTGATGGCTCTGCTACGTATCCCTGGTCCACAACACAGTGATGGCTCTGCTACGTATCCCTGGTCCACAACACAGTGATGGCTCTGCTACGTATCCCTGGTCCACAACACAGTGATGGCTCTGCTACGTATCCCTGGTCCACAACACACACCAGAGTGATAGCTCTGCTACGTATCCCTGGTCCACAGCACACACCACAGTGATAGCTCTGCTACGTATCCCTGGTCCACAGCACACACCACAGTGATGGCTCTGCTACTTATCCCTGGTCCACAACACAGTGATGGCTCTGCTACGTATCCCTGGTCCACAACACACACCAGAGTGATGGCTCTGCTACGTATCCCTGGTCCACAACACACACCAGAGTGATGGCTCTGCTATGTATCCCTGGTCCACAACACACACCAGAGTGATGGCTCTGCTACGTATCCCTGGTCCACAACACAGTGATGGCTCTGCTACGTATCCCTGGTCCACAACAAACATAAACATTTGTAATACAGCCGGAGGGCTGGACAGGGAACAGGGAGGATCTGTTGGTGTGGTGGTGGTGGGGTGGGGGGGAACAAGGCTGAGAGGGCAATCAGTTATCTACTCAGAAAACATGCTTGTCCACTTCCTGTGTAAATAGAGGAAATGAGTGGAGCAGAAAGCCTCTATCCATGAACCAAACTGAACCAAGCATTCCTCAAGACTGGTTCATCACATACCTCAAACCAACACACAGGCGCACACAGTAAATATTCCTCATGCATGCGAGCGCGCACACACTTGCTGTAAAAATCACTCACCCAAACATAAATAACCATGGGTGAACACACATATAGGCTACACCTCCACAGAAGAGATGACCCATGCATCCCTCTGCCTCACCCCAGAGCCAACACACACGAGCAGGTGGTTGTCAACCCAGCTGACTGGGTGATATTTTGGGGGCAGACTTGTGGGTCAGTGCCAGCAACGGGTTGTTTGGGGTCAGGTCTGAACTGACTGTGGGTGGTGGTTCAACTCTCCCATTCAAGTGTCTGCCTTGTGTACATCTCAACCCAAGTATCCCCCCAGACACTCTAGTACCCCTCCCCCAGACACTCTAGTACCCCCCCCCAGGCACTCTAGTACCCCTCCCCCAGGCACTCTAGTACCCCTCCCCCAGGCACTCTAGTACCCCTCCCCCAGACACTCTAGTACCCCCCCCCAGGCACTCTAGTACCCCTCCCCCCAGGCACTCTAGTACCCCTCCCCCAAGACACTCTAGTACCCCTCCCCCAAGACACTCTAGTACCAGTCCCCCAGGCCTCCCCCAGGCACTCTAGTACCCCTCCCCCAGGCACTCTAGTACCCCTCCCCAGACACTCTAGTACCCCCCCCCCCCAGGCACTCTAGTACCCCTCCCCCCCCAGGCACTCTAGTACCCCTCCCCCAAGACACTCTAGTACCCCTCCCCCAAGACACTCTAGTACCCCTCCCCCAGACACTCTAGTACCCCTCCCCCAGACACTCTAGTACCCCTCCCCCAAGACACTCTAGTACCCCTCCCCCAAGACACTCTAGTACCCCTCCCCCAAGACACTCTAGTACCCCTCCCCCAAGACACTCTAGTATCCCCCCCCCCAGACACTCTAGTATCCCCCCCAGACACTCTAGTATCCCCCCCCAGACACTCTAGTATCCCCCCCCAGACACTCTAGTATCCCCCCCCCCCCCCAGACACTCTAGTATCCCCCCCCCCCCAAGACACTCTAGTATCCCCCCAAGACACTCTAGTACCCCTCCCCCAGACACTCTAGTATCCCCCCCCAGACACTCTAGTTTTGAATACGCTCATATTAGGACCAGGGTCATAAATAGTGTACACTACAGGTATGTAGGTAATAGGGAATTATTTGGGTGATTGGAGTCTAAAATAGTGCACTAGGGATTAGGGTGTCATGTGAGAGGCCGTGTGTACCGTGAGGAATGCTAACGACAGGGTGGAGTACATTACAGTTCATCACGTTCTCTTGGCTGAGGAGTGGAACACGGTTCTGTTGAGTCCCACTGAGAACCCGGGTCTTAGATGAGCTGACATGTAAACGGAACAAAAATATCAAAATGCCCCGTTCAATGATTTCCAAGATTTTACTGAGTTAAACTTCATATAAGGAAATCAGTCAATTGAAATAAATTCATTAGGCCCTAATCTATGGATTTCACATCACTGGGAATACAGATATGCATCTGTTGGTCACAGTTTAAACCACAGTTTAAAGTTTCTACACATTTTGCCATGGGGCAAAGAGAAAATGTGAAGTTTTAAAGCAAATTTCCAGCAATTCTATACATTTTGCCATGGCTTATACCTTGTTCTTATGCTGTCGGAGTGACTCAAACATGAACTGAATCCATGGTGGCCCCATGCCGGGACCTTTCTTACATTCTCCATGACTGTTACTCTGGTGATTGTTAGTTCTGAAAAATGTATTACTAAAAAAATATATAACTCCATTATTATTCCTACATTACATCTGGTTTCAGTCGTTTAAAGTTTACACTGAAAATGTTTTAATTACGTATTTATGTTTTTGCAGTGGCGATGTGCAGCATATAGGGGAAACACTATGCACACACACACACACGAGAGAGAGAGAGCTCACTTCAGGTCAAGTTGACAAGGGGCTACTCTCGGTCATTCAAAATTAAGGGAACAAGGACAAACTGTTTGTCACATCATCCACTAAATGACTGCAGGCTCTCTTTCTATGGGCTATCAAATCAGAGCAGAGATCTGAATGTCAGATACTGTAGACTGGTGTAATACTGTAGACTGGTGTAATATCATCAGCTGTACTACTGTAGACTGGTGTACAACTGTAGACTGGTGTAATACTGTAGACTGGTGTAATACTGTAGACTGGTGTAATACTGTAGACTGGTGTAATACTGTAGACTGGTGTAATACTGTAGACTGGTGTAATACTGTAGACTGGTGTAATACTGTAGACTGGTGTAATATAATCAGTTGTAATACTGTAGACTGGTGCAATATCATCAGTTGTAATACTGTAGACTGGTGCAATATCATCAGTTGTAATACTGTAGACTGGTGTAATATCATCAGTTGTAATACTGTAGACTGGTGTAATATCATCAGTTGTAATACTGTAGACTGGTGTAAAACTGTAGACTGGTGTAATATCATAAGTTGTAATACTGTAGACTGGTGTAATACTGTAGACTGGTGTAATATCATTAGCTGTAATACTGTAGACTGGTGTAATACTGTAGACTGGTGTAATATCATCAGCTGTAATACTGTAGACTGGTGTAATATCATCAGCTGTAATACTGTAGACTGGTGTAATATCATCAGCTGTAATACTGTAGACTGGTGTAATATCAGCTGTAATACTGTAGACTGGTGTAATATCATCAGCTGTAATACTGTAGACTGGTGTAATATCATCAGCTGTAATACTGTAGACTGGTGTAATACTGTAGACTGGTGTAATATCATCAGCTGTAATACAGTAGACTGGAGTAATATCATCATCTGTAATACTGTAGACTGGAGTAATATCATCATCTGTAATACTGTAGACTGGTGTAATACTGTAGACTGCTGTAATATCATCAGCTGTAATACTGTAGACTGGTGTAATACTGTAGACTGGTGTAATATCATAAGTTGTAATACTGTAGACTGGTGTAATACTGTAGACTGGTGTAATATCATTAGCTGTAATACTGTAGACTGGTGTAATACTGTAGACTGGTGTAATATCATCAGCTGTAATACTGTAGACTGGTGTAATATCATCAGCTGTAATACTGTAGACTGGTGTAATATCATCTGGTGTAATACTGTAGACTGGTGTAATACTGTAGACTGGTGTAATATCATCAGCTGTAATACAGTAGACTGGTGTAATATCAGCTGTAATACTGTAGACTGGTGTAATATCATCAGCTGTAATACTGTAGACTGGTGTAATATCATCTGGTGTAATACTGTAGACTGGTGTAATACTGTAGACTGGTGTAATATCATCAGCTGTAATACTGTAGACTGGTGTAATATCATCAGCTGTAATACTGTAGACTGGTGTAATATCATCAGCTGTAATACTGTAGACTGGTGTAATATCATCTGGTGTAATACTGTAGACTGGTGTAATACTGTAGACTGGTGTAATATCAACAGCTGTAATACTGTAGACTGGTGTAATACTGTAGACTGGTGTAATATCATCAGCTGTAATACAGTAGACTGGAGTAATATCATCATCTGTAATACTGTAGACTGGTGTAATACTGTAGACTGGTGTAATATCATCAGCTGTAATACAGTAGACTGGAGTAATACTGTAGACTGGTGTAATATCATCAGCTGTAATACTGTAGACTGGTGTAATACAGTAGACTGGTGTAATATCATCTGGTGTAATACAGTAGACTGGTGTAATATCATCTGGTGTAATACAGTAGACTGGTGTAATATCAGCTGTAATACTGTAGACTGGTGTAATATCCGCTGTAATACTGTAGACTGGTGTAATATCAGCTGTAATACTGTAGACTGGTGTAATATCAGCTGTAATACTGTAGACTGGTGTAATATCAGCTGTAATACTGTAGACTGGTGTAATATCAGCTGTAATACTGTAGACTGGTGTAATATCATCAGTAATACTGTAGACTGGTGTAATATCATCAGCTGTAATACTGTAGACTGGTGTAATATCATCAGCTGTAATACTGTAGACTGGTGTAATATCAGCTGTAATACTGTAGACTGGTGTAATATCATCAGCTGTAATACTGTAGACTGGTGTAATATCATCAGCTGTAATACTGTAGACTGGTGTAATACTGTAGACTGGTGTAATATCAGCTGTAATACTGTAGACTGGTGTAATACTGTAGACTGGTGTAATATCAGCTGTAATACTGTAGACTGGTGTAATATCATCAGCTCTAATACTGTAGACTGGTGTAATATCATCAGCTGTAATACTGTAGACTGGTGTAATACTGTAGACTGGTGTAATATCAGCTGTACTACTGTAGACTGGTGTAATACAGTAGACTGGTGTAATATCATCTGGTGTAATACAGTAGACTGGTGTAATATCATCAGCTGTAATACTGTAGACTGGTGTAATATCAGCTGTAATACTGTAGACTGGTGTAATATCAGCTGTAATACTGTAGACTGGTGTAATATCAGCTGTAATACTGTAGACTGGTGTAATATCAGCTGTAATAATAATATAATAATAATATATCCCATTTAGCAGACGCTTTTGTCCAAAGCGACTTACAAGTCGGCTGGGGCCACTACTTTTACATATGGGTGGCCCCAGCGGGTGTAATACCACAACGCTTGGCGTTGTAATATCATGCTCTACCGACTGAGCCACACAGGACCTGTAATACTGTAGACTGGTGTAATATCAGCTGTAATACTGTAGACTGGTGTAATATCAGCTGTAATACTGTAGACTGGTGTAATATCAGCTGTAATACTGTAGACTGGTGTAATATCAGCTGTAATACTGTAGACTGGTGTAATATCATCAGTAATACTGTAGACTGGTGTAATATCATCAGTAATACTGTAGACTGGTGTAATATCATCAGCTGTAATACTGTAGACTGGTGTAATATCATCAGCTGTAATACTGTAGACTGGTGTAATATCATCAGCTGTAATACTGTAGACTGGTGTAATATCAGCTGTAATACTGTAGACTGGTGTAATATCATCAGCTGTAATACTGTAGACTGGTGTAATATCATCAGCTGTAATACTGTAGACTGGTGTAATACTGTAGACTGGTGTAATATCAGCTGTAATACTGTAGACTGGTGTAATACTGTAGACTGGTGTAATATCAGCTGTAATACTGTAGACTGGTGTAATATCATCAGCTCTAATACTGTAGACTGGTGTAATACTGTAGACTGGTGTAATACTGTAGACTGGTGTAATATCAGCTGTACTACTGTAGACTGGTGTAATACAGTAGACTGGTGTAATATCATCTGGTGTAATACAGTAGACTGGTGTAATATCATCTGGTGTAATACAGTAGACTGGTGTAATATCATCAGCTGTAATACTGTAGACTGGTGTAATATCAGCTGTAATACTGTAGACTGGTGTAATATCAGCTGTAATACTGTAGACTGGTGTAATATCAGCTGTAATACTGTAGACTGGTGTAATATCAGCTGTAATACTGTAGACTGGTGTAATATCAGCTGTAATACTGTAGACTGGTGTAATATCAGCTGTAATACTGTAGACTGGTGTAATATCAGCTGTAATACTGTAGACTGGTGTAATATCAGCTGTAATACTGTAGACTGGTGTAATATCATCAGCTGTAATACTGTAGACTGGTGTAATATCATCAGCTGTAATACTGTAGACTGGTGTAATATCAGCTGTAATACTGTAGACTGGTGTAATATCAGCTGTAATACTGTAGACTGGTGTAATATCAGCTGTAATACTGTAGACTGGTGTAATATCATCAGCTGTAATACTGTAGACTGGTGTAATACTGTAGACTGGTGTAATATCAGCTGTAATACTGTAGACAGGTGTAATATCAGCTGTAATACTGTAGACTGGTGTAATATCATCAGCTCTAATACTGTAGACTGGTGTAATATCATCAGCTGTAATACTGTAGACTGGTGTAATATCATCATCTGTAATACTGTAGACTGGTGGAATATCATCATCTGTAATACTGTAGACTGGTGTAATATCATCATCTGTAATACTGTAGACTGGTGTAATATCATCATCTGTAATACTGTAGACTGGTGTAATATCATCATCTGTAATACTGTAGACTGGTGTAATATCATCATCTGTAATACTGTAGACTGGTGTAATATCATCATCTGTAATACTGTAGACTGGTGTAATATCATCATCTGTAATACTGTAGACTGGTGTAATATCATCATCTGTAATACTGTAGACTGGTGTAATATCATCATCTGTAATACTGTAGACTGGTGTAATATCATCATCTGTAATACTGTAGACTGGTGTAATATCATCATCTGTAATACTGTAGACTGGTGTAATATCATCATCTGTAATACTGTAGACTGGTGTAATATCATGCCTTTCCCCTGGTCCCTTTCCAATCCTCAGTCCTGATCCCAGAAAAGGTACACACACCGTCCCTCCCGAGGTTGGACACACACACACACACACACACACACACACACACACCCTCCTGAGGTTGGACATAGAGCATAGATTCTGTTAAATGCCTCATAATTCTAATGTGCTTAGCCTAACTGGCAATCAATAGGGTACTGGAAACAAATCAAATGATTGATTATCATCAATTGGCAGCTAGATTGTTGTGTTCAGCTGCAGATATACTGGCACCCTATTCTCTATACAGTGGGGCCTGCAGATATACTAGACCATCCCCCCCCATCAGGCCATCCCTACAGACCATCCCTTCCACCAGCAGTGTCTACAGTCAGAGGAGTAAACACACCATCACACAAACAATGAGAAAGTTTCATTCTAACACCACTTCCCCTATTTGGCCTGAGATCCAGCTGCTAGCATGCAAGCCTGTGTGTGTGTGTCAGTCACATGGGAGAGATTGACCAATCCATCACTTCCATGATGCTCCCCTTTTCCTGAGAGATCCTCGGGCACCGACATACACTGGGCCGTCATTGGAAATAACTATTTGTTCTTAACTGACGTGCCTCATTAAAGGTTAAATAAAATACACAACAGCAGTATTGAATGTTTACATTCACAGTCTACACAGGTACACACACTATCTGGGGACAGACAAACAAGTCTATGTAAGCTCAGAGTACACACCAAGGTCTCCACTCCGTCTCCACACAGCCCGGTGTTGTTTGGTAAAGGAGAGGACAATGGTGAAGGGGGTGGGTGACGCTGGTAGAGAAATAAACCAACACTTTGTCCTTAATCCTTTTGTTGCCAAGGTTCAGTATTGAGTTACACGATGAAATGGAAAGAGAAAGGCCAACTGAAGCAACGCTAAAGAGGTTTATCTGAACATCACGTTGTGACTGTGTGTCCTGGCCTTTTCCTCTCCAAGGGGGGGTGACGCACCAGCATTTATCTGACCAGATCCTGATGTGTTGGGAGGCATTTATCTGACCAGAGTCTGGCGTGTTGGGAGGCATTTATCTGACCAGAGTCTGGCGTGTCGGGAGCAAGGAGAGAGACACGGAGACACAGGACGGAAAGGGATGATTTTCCCAGATAGGAGAATGAGGAACTGAAGCGCCCTTTTCTAGTGAAGTGAAACAGTGATAATATCAAACCATCGTGCCCTCGTCCCGGCCACTCACTATTGCATTCGTGCCCTCGTCCCGGCCACTCACTATTGCATTCGTGCCCTCGTCCCGGCCACTCACTATTGCATTCGTGCCCTCGTCCCGGCCACTCACTATTGCATTCGTGCCCTGTCCCGGCCACTCACTATTGCATTCGTGCCCTCGTCCCGGCCACTCACTATTGCATTCGTGCCCTCGTCCCGGCCACTCACTATTGCATTCGTGCCCTCGTCCCGGCCACTCACTATTGCATTCGTGCCCTCGTCCCGGCCACTCACTATTGCATTCGTGCCCTCGTCCCGGCCGCTCACTATTGCATTCGTGCCCTCGTCCCGGCCGCTCACTATTGCATTCGTGCCCTCGTCCCGGCCGCTCACTATTGCATTCGTGCCCTCGTCCCGGCCACTCACTATTGCATTCGTGCCCTCGTCCCGGCCACTCACTATTGCATTCGTGCCCTCATCCCGGCCACTCACTATTGCATTCGTGCCCTCGTCCCGGCCACTCACTATTACATTCGTGCCCTCGTCCCGGCCACTCACTATTACATTAGTGCCCTCGTCCTGCAACACACAGGGAGAGACAGATTGAGTTAAAGAGAAAGGGAGATATCTAGTCAGTTGTACAAATTAATGCATTCAACTGAAATGAGTCTTCCTCATTTAACCCAACCCCTCTGAATCAGAGAGGTGCGGGGGGGGGGCCTTAATCGACATCCACGTCGTCGGTGCCCGGGGAACAGTGGGTTAACTATCTGTCTTGTGCAGGGGCAGAAGGCCAGATTTTTTCCTTGTCAGCTCGGGAGATGATTGGGAGATAGGTTGAGAGGCGGGGGCTTCCCTAGAGGACTACCCAGACCCAGACATGTCAAATGAAAGATTACTTTGACTGGCTGGCTGGCACACTGGGTGGGTTGGCTGGCACAGTGGTTGGCTGGCACAGTGGCTGGCTGGCACAGGGGAGACCTACCTAATGACCTGCTGTCTATTAGGACCATCATCTCCACCATCCCCCTGAGACACACAGGCGGGGGGGGGGTGAGTGTGTACCAACTGACACTTGTGACTGCTCAGAGAAGAGTTCTGTGAAGAACAATAACACACAACTCAAGCCAGATAATAATGTCAGCTAAAACCCTAACCAAAAGCAGGCAGAAATCCCCAGAGATCTAGAAAAATACTTGGCACATTGTTGTCAGTTCTTTCCACACAGCTGGAGAAGTGAGAGTGAGGTCCATTTGAGGCAGAGAGCAGACAGTCTTCTGGGGTTGAACCATCCGTCTCTTAGTGTAAACAACGATCACATGCAGGAGAAAGAGAGAGATAGAGGGGCGTCCCTGACTCCTGCCCTGCATTAGAGGAGACAGAGAGAGAGAGAGAGAGAGAGAGAGAGAGAGAGAGAGAGAGAGAGAGAGAGAAGAGGGCCGTCCCTGACTCCTACCCTGCATTAGAGGAGACAGAGAGAGGAAGAGGGCCGTCCCTGACTCCTAGAGGAGACAGAGAGAGAGAAAGAGAGAGAGAGAGAGAGAGGAAGAGGGCCGTCCCTGACTCCTACCCTGCATTAGAGGAGACAGAGAGAGAGAGAGAGAGAGAGAGAGAGAGAGAGAGAGGAAGAGGGCCGTCCCTGACTCCTACCCTGCATTAGAGGAGACAGAGACAGAGAGAGAGAGAGAGGAAGAGGGTCGTCCCTGACTCCTACCCTGCATTAGAGGAGAGAGAGAGAGAGAGAGAAAGAGGGCCGTCCCTGACTCCTACCCTGCATTAGAGGAGTCAGAGAGAGAGAGAGAGAGGGCCGTCCCTGACTCCTACCCTGCATTAGAGGAGAGAGAGAGAGAGAGAGAGAGAGAGAGAAGAGGGCCGTCCCTGACTCCTACCCTGCATTAGAGGAGTCAGAGAGAGAGGAACATAAATTTCAACATACCAATTAGGATTTGGCTAAAAATACTTGAATCAGTCATAGAGCCCATTGCCCTTTATGGTTGTGAGGTCTGGGGTCCGCTCACCAACCAAGACTTCACAAAATGGGACAAACACCAAATTGAGACTCTGCACGCAGAATTCTGCAAAAATATCCTCAGTGTACAACGTAGAACACCAAATAATGCATGCAGAGCAGAATTAGGCCGATACCCACTAATTATCAAAATCCAGAAAAGAGCAGTTAAATTCTATAACCACCTAAAAGGAAGCGATTCCCAAACCTTCCACAACAAAGCCATCACCTACAGAGAGATGAACCTGGAGAAGAGTCCCCTAAGCAAGCTGGTCCTGGGGCTCTGTTCACAAACACACCCTACAGAGCCCCATGACAGCAGCACAATTAGACCCAACCAAATCATGAGAAAACAAAAAGACTTGACACACTGGAAAGAATTAACAAAAAAACAGAGCAAACTAGAATGCTATTTGGCCCTACACAGAGAGTACACAGCGGCAGAATACCTGACCACTGTGACTGACCCAAAATTAAGGAAAGCTTTGACTATGTACAAAAACCCTGAAAGATTACTGGCTGGCTGGCACACTGGGTGGGTTGGCTCAGCGAGCATAGCCTTGCTATTGAGAAAGGCCGACGTAGGCAGACATGGCTCTCAAGAGAAGACAGGCTATGTGCTCACTGCCCACAAAATGAGGTGGAAACTGAGCTGCACTTCCTAACCTCCTGCCCAATGTATGACCATATTAGAGAGACATATTTCCCTCAGATTACACAGATCCACAAAGAATTCGAAAACAAATCCAATTTTGAAAAACTCCCATATCTACTGGGTGAAATTCCACAGTGTGCCATCAGAGCAGCAAGATTTGTGACCTGTTGCCACGAGAAAAGGGCAACCAGTGAAGAACACGCACCATTGTAAATACAACACATATCTATGCTTATTTATTTTATCTTGTGTCCTTTACCATTTGCACATTGTAAAAACACTGTATATATATATATATATATATATAATATGACATTTGTAATGTCTTTATTGTTTTGAAACTTCTGTATGTGTGATGTCTACTGTTAATTTTTATTGTTTATTTCACTTTATATATTATATACCTTACTTGCTTTGGCAATGTTAACACATGTTTCCCATGCCAATAAAGCCCCTTGAATTGAATTGAATTGAGAGAGAGAGAGAGGGCCGTCCCTGACTCCTACCCTGCATTAGAGAGAGACAGAGAGAGAGACAGAGAGAGAGACAGAGAGAGAGAGAGAGAAGAGGGGCCGTCCCTGACTCCTACCCTGCATTAGAGGGCTCCTTTTTGAGGAAGTGAAGCAAAGAAGTGCACTGCTAGCTGACCCATGTACACAGTAACCCCACCACTCACAGTAACTGGGCCTAAAATGAACGAGGTGGATTTTGTCGGGTAAGAATGTCTAGTTCACCAGACAGGTTGGCATGTAGTAACACTCCGGGCTCAACAGTGTGGGCATTTCATTTAAAAAATAGTCAAGTATGGGCACACTTAAGTGTTGTAATTTATAGCAAAATAGACGAAAGCATTTCACAACATCCGTGTTAACATCTGCTAAAAAACATGTAAGTGACCAAAAAAATTGAATTTTTTGCCAAGTATTTTTGCCATTTTGTTTCATATCCGGTATTCCAAAAACTCAATCTGAATCCTAATGTTACAGCTATCCCACCTCCCGCAGCAACACTGCCTGTCTGGGGGCTGTGAGCAATGAACGATTACTTTTTAGAAGCAATGGGCACGGGCATAAAAGTTGGTCTAATTTACTCAAAAGTCTACTAAAGTAAGACTATGTACTCGTGTTTCTTGGCTATTTACATTTGTTTTGTTCACAACCTAGGTTGTTTTTAATGTTTGAGTTTGCTTCCACTGCTCGCAAAAAGAGACATCGTTGGCCTCTACATGCTCACAGGCACACGTGGCTTGCATGGCCCCTTAAAGGGGCAGCTAAACATTTTTGGCTGATATTTTTGTTAATACTCAGGTCACAGAATATAAAATTAAATTGAGCAATATACCACATTACTTATTGCTAGTAAAGCACTTGTTTTTTTAGAAACATTACTAAGCATGCTCACCCTTTTGTGTGTTTTTCTGTGTAATGATGGCCCAAAATTATGTACAAAAAAAATCTAAAATATATTTTTTTATTTATCTACCTGCCATAGTGACTGTTATACAAAAAAAAGTTAGTTTTAGGCCCTACACAGTAACCCCACCACACACACAGCCTTTTTTTCTCTCCACAGATCACATTGGTGTCCGGTTGCTAAGCAACAGTTGTTTTTGTCCAGATGAAACCAGTCCGTCAAAAAGTTGCTAGCTAACGTCTAAAATCTCAAACTAAATATATACTGCTATTCCAACCACAAAACTCATCTCATCTTTGATTTTAAGCCGCAAAATATAACAGCTAAGAATTTGTTTTCCCAATTTGCTATAATTCTAATTGAGACTCCACATGACATGGAAAATACTAATTCTGAAATAGAGCTGCATATTGAATAGTGAAATTGAGGCCCGACTCTTTGGCAATGACATGGAGTGGCAAGGAGTGGAATGTAACAGAGTCTGGTACTCAGACAAGGCTACTTATCCGGCGACCAGAAACATGACCGAATACAAACAGTGTAGCTATTCCCTCCGCAAGGCAATCAAACAAGCTAAGCGTCAGTATAGAGGCAAAGTAGAGTTGCAATTCAATGGCTCAGACACAAGAGGTATGTGGCAGGGTATACAGTCAATCACGGATTACAAAAAGAAAACCAGCCCTGTCGCGGACCATGATGTCTTGCTCCCAGACAAACTAAACAGCTCCTTTGCTCGCTTTGAGGACAATACAGTGCCACCAACACAGCCCACTACCAAAACCTGCGGGTTCTCCTTCACCGCAGCCAACTCCCGTGTTATCCTTCACGAGGCTGCCGCCCCTGACGGCATCCCCGGCCGCATCCTCAGAGCATGCGCAGACCAGCTGGCTGTTGTGTTTACAGACATATTCAATCAATCCTTATCCCAGTCTGCTGTTCCACATGCTTCAAGAGGGCCACCATTGCTCCTGTTCCCAAGAAAGTGAAGGTAACTTAGGTAAATGACTATCACCCCGAAGCACTCACTTCCGTCATCATGAAGTGCTTTGAGAGACTAGTCAAGGACCATATCACCTCCACCATACCGGACAACCTAGACCCGCCCCAATAGGTCCGCAGACGACGCAATCGCAATCACACCACCCTAACTCATCTGGACAAGAGGAATACCTATGTGAGAATGCTGTTCCTCGACTACAGCTCAGCATTTAACACCATAGTACCCTCCAAACTCGTCATTAAGCTCGACACCCTGGGTCTCGACCCCACCCTGTGCAACTGGGTCCTGGCCTTTGACGGGACGCCCCCAGGTGGTGAGGGTAGGAAACATCTCCACCCCGCTGATCCTCAACACTGGGGCCCCACAAGGGTCCATTCTCAGCCCTCTCCTGAACTCCCTGTTCACCCAAGACATGCACGCCTCCAACTCAATCATCAAGTTTGCAGATGACACTACAGTGGTAGGCTTGATTACCACCAACGATGGGACGGCCTACAGGGAGGAGGTGAGGGACCCCGGCATATGGTGTCAGGAAAATAACCTCACACTCAACGTCAACAAAAGGAGTGGATCGTAGACTTCAGGAAACAGCAGAGAGCACTCCCCTATCCACATCGACGGGACAGTAGTGGAGAAGGTGGAACGTTTTAAGTTCCTCGGCATACACATCACAGACAAACTGAAATGGACCACGCTCAGAGACAGCGTGGTGAAGAAGGTGCCTCTTCAACCTCAGGAGGCTGAAGAAATTTGGCTTGTGACCAAAAACGCTCAAATTTTTACAGATGCACAATCGAGAGCATCCTGTCGGGCTGTATCACCGCCTGGTACGGCAGCTGCTCCGCCCACAACCGTAAGGCTCTTCAGAGGGTAGTGAGGTCTGCACAAAACATCACCAGGGGCAAACAACCTGCACTCCAGGACACCTACACCACCCGATGTCACAGGAAGGCCATAAAGGTCATCAAGGACAACAACCACCCGAGCCACAGCCTGTTCACCCCGCTATCATCCAGAAGACGAGGTCAGTACAGGTGCATCAAAGCAGGGACCGAGAGACTGAAAAACAGCTTCTCAAGGTCATCAGACTGTTAAACAGCCATCACTAACATTGAGTGGCTCCTGTCAACATATTGACTCAAATCTCTAACCACTTAATAATTAAAAATTGGATGTAATAAATGTATCACTAGTCACTTTAAACAATGCCACTTTATATAATGTTTACATACCCTACATTACTCATCTCATATGTATATACTGTACTCTATACCAACTACTGCATCTTGCCTATGCCGTTCGGCCATCGCTCATCCATCTATTTATATGTACATATTCTTATTCATTCCTTTACACTTGTGTGTATAAGGTAGATGTTGTGAAATTGTTAGATTACTTGTTAGATATTACTGCATGGTCGGAAACTGGAAGCACAAGCATTTCACTACACTTGCAATAACATCTGCTAACCATGTGTATGTGACCAATAACATTTGATTTGATCCTACTGTCAGACTTTTAAACTGTTGGACTTTTAAACACACAAGCAAGAATATAACGTCACCAGTTGGGCCCACGGCAACGTCACCAGTTGGGCCCACGGCAACGTCACCAGTTAGGCCCACGGCAACGTCACCAGTTGGGCCCACGGCAACGTCACCAGTACAATTGAAGAGTGTCAGTAAGTCAGGCTCCCGTTTGTGTTTAGTTCGATGGGAAGGGTATTACTGCATTAATACGTCTTGTTTTCAGCAGAGGAGCAGTAGGTTCTGAGGTAAAACCACCGTTTCCCTGATATGATCTCCCTTCTTGTTAAAGGGGAAGTTCACCCCATATCAACCCGGCAGGCCCTGCCCATTGCGTCACACGGTCGGATTCACACTAATCCTCCACCAAATGTCACAGTGGGTGCGAGACCTTGAGTGTGAGTGTCTCGGCACCCACTGTGAAACTTGGTGATGATCTGGTGGCGCTTCAGCAAGGTTGGAATCGGGCAGATGTGTCTTTGTGAAGGACGCATGAATCAAGCCACGTACAAGGTTGTCCTGGAAGAAAACTAGCTTCCTTCTGCTCTGACATATGGGACTCCAAATCACGGCCGGTTGTGATACAGCCCGGATTTGACCCGGGGTGTCTGTAGTCACTGCTCTAGCATTGAGATGCAGTGCCTTCGACCGCTGCGCCACTCGGGAGCCAAGGTGACATCCTGCCTTTAAAAGGGGCAGCAGAACATTTGTCTCGTCTGATATTTTGGTTAAAATACAATTTTTTTATGCAAAAATATAGCAATATACCACATCACTTCTGAATAGTAATACCTTTATTTTATTAGAAACATTAAAGCATGCTCACCAAGTCTTTTTTTGTCTGTGTGTAATTACGCGAAAAAAATATTTTAGCTGGAGTGGCTGGTAGATTTTTATTTATTATTTTTATATCTACCTGCCACAGTGGCTGGTGGACCCAAAAAGTTATTTTCAGGCCCTGTTTCCAGGGAGTGGCCGATTCACTGGTAGGACCTCCAACAGGCAGTCCTTTATGTTAAAGAGGGCCTGAAGAGACATGGAACCAAAAGAAACCAGCCTCCCCCAGCCATAAAGCTAGGGTGATGTTTTAGAGATTGATGCTAGAAACCACACTGAGCAGCGGTTGGGTCATTCTGTGGTGGAGTGATTCCTAGTTAGTCTGCCACACGGGTGACTATCAGAAGATCAGTAGGTTTAATAGCGCTGTAAATTCTAATGTAAATTAAATGAACATGTCAGTCAGGAGGATGTGGTTGACAGTGGTGTGGAACGGGAACAGGTTTCTATGACTCACTTACAATGAATTGAAAAACATGCTGGGAAATGTTCGCTTGCAGGTTTCTTCTCGCCGATGCAACAATAACACATAAAAAGCTGCAATCAGAGGTTCAAGCTCGGTGGTGTTATTCACTTTGGGCAAATGTTGAAGTGAGCGGAGTAGTTATGATGGCAAAAGTGTTCGTAGTACCTGAAGTGTCTTGATAATGTTTCACAATGAAACATCACACACGCCCATACATAAAACACACGCACACAACCATACATAAAACACACACACGCCCATACATAAAACACACACACACCCATACATAAAACACACACACACCCATACATAACACACACACACACCCATACATAACACACACACACACACACACACCCATACATAAAACACACACACACCCATACATAACACACACACACCCATACATAAAACACACACACACCCATACATAACACACACACACCCATACATAAAACACACACACACACCCATACATAAAACACACACACACACCCATACATAACACACACACACACACACACACATACATAAAACACACACACACCCATACATAACACACACACACCCATACATAAAACACCCCCCCCCCCAATAGCCCCCATCAGGACAAATTGGACACGTCACCCTAAGATAAGCTACCTCTGTGCTCTTTACCATATGTTTTTGATGCAGTTTGGACTGTGTTTTTATGGATGTTGACTATAGGGTTGCAAAATTCCAGGAACTTTCAATAAATTCCCTTGTTTCCCAGAAATCGTGGTTGGAGGAGTCCGGATATTACGCTTATTCCCTCCTGATTCTAGAAACCTCCAACTGGGATTTCGGGAAAACCAGGGAATTTATTGAAAGTTCGCCCGGAATTTTGCAACCCTAGATGACTACTTTCAAACGTCTTCTCCAGAACCGATAGACAGATCGATACCAAATGTGGTATATAGCAGCTATAGATGCACATCTTCAAACACACATTTTATAAGAGCTCAAACCATATGGCCGCAATAAGCCAACAAGCTTGCATGAACAATACTTTAGATTAGCTAGACTCATGTCCCTTAGCATGTGTGCCAAATTTCATCACTGAGTCAAACAGATTGAGATATATAGCGCCACCGTGTGGCCGATCTGAATGGGCATACATATGTTGAGTGTTGACCGTGTTTGGAACAAGCTTGGTTACGATACGAATATTCCTGTCTGATTTATTAGCATTAATATGCCAGACAATTCCCAAATTAAATGTTTATTGGTCAGTAGTGACCATGTTGTTTGACATACTAGTCTGCAACACATTGCGTTGAGACCTTGGTCCATGGATGCCATATATCAAGGCTCATCCAGATCGGCCCAGTGGTTCCGGACGAGATGTAGTGTTTTTCACAAAATTCAAAAATGGTGGAC
Organism: Oncorhynchus masou masou; assembly: GCF_036934945.1. Lineage (NCBI taxonomy): Eukaryota > Metazoa > Chordata > Actinopteri > Salmoniformes > Salmonidae > Oncorhynchus > Oncorhynchus masou. Next base: position 50,999 of record NW_027008623.1, read on the forward strand.
AATCCATCATGACGGACCTTATGGGTCCTTGGGGAAAATGTGTTCCTTGAGAGAAGAGGGACCTATGCACTGAATTTCAGGGCTCTAGGTCATATGGGGTGAGGGGCGTGACCCTTCAAAGTTAGTCATTTCAATCAGCTGTTATAGCGCCGCCTTGTGGCCAATTGGAATGGCATTGCACGAGAGAGTGTAGACTATGGGCCTTCACCATCACGTCAAGTTTCACCCTCTTCGGCCTTACCATCTCATGGGAATTTGAATGTTAACTTTCCTCGCATGAAGAAGAGGAAAAATAATAATAATAATGAACACCAACAAATACAACAGGGTTTCGCCCCGCTTCACTGGCTTGAACCCTTAATAAGATAAGAATACCAACATAAAGTAAATGTCTCAGCGGAACAGAAAAAACATCTCTCCAAGATCAGACGTCTAACCCCATACTGGGGTGTACAACTCTATGCCGTTTCATCTGGCCTTTAACATGTGATAAGATTGGAGGATAGAGGAAGGAGAGGAGGATTAGTTGGCGACAGAGAGCTGCTAAAGTGAAGTGTGGTTTTCTCCCTCCATCTAATCTAAATGTATTTTTGCATCTCCCTCTTGCTGAGATTATAAATTGACAGTCTTCCTCATGGCGCTGACTGAATAAGAGGTGAAGAGTCTTCCTCATGGCGCTGACTGAATAAGAGATGGGAGGTGAAGAGTCTTCCTCATGGCGCTGACTGAATAAGAGATGGGGGATGAAGAGTCTTCCTCATGGCGCTGACTGAATAAGAGATGGGAGATGAAGAGTCTTCCTCATGGCGCTGACTGAATAAGAGGTGAAGAGTCTTCCTCATGGCGCTGACTGAATAAGAGGTGGGGGATGAAGAGTCTTCCTCATGGAGCTGACTGAATAAGAGATGGGAGGTGAAGAGTCTTCCTCATGGCGCTGACTGAATAAGAGGTGAAGAGTCTTCCTCATGGAGCTGACTGAATAAGAGATGGGAGGTGAAGAGTCTTCCTCATGGAGCTGACTGAATAAGAGGTGGGAGGTGAAGAGTCTTCCTCATGGAGCTGACTGAATAAGAGATGGGAGGTGAAGAGTCTGACTAAGAGGTGGGAGGTGAAGAGTCTTCCTCATGGCCCTGACTGACTAAGAGATGGGAGGTGAAGAGTCTTCCTCATGGAGCTGACTGAATGAGATGGGAAGAGTCTTCCTCATGGAGCTGACTGAATAAGAGGTGGGGGATGAAGAGTCTTCCTCATGGAGCTGACTGAATAAGAGGTGGGAGGTGAAGAGTCTTCCTCATGGAGCTGACTGAATAAGAGATGGGAGGTGAAGAGTCTTCCTCATGGAGCTGACTGAATAAGAGATGGGGGATGAAGAGTCTTCCTCATGGAGCTGACTGAATAAGAGGTGGGGGATGAAGAGTCTTCCTCATGGAGCTGACTGAATAAGAGATGGGAGGTGAAGAGTCTTCCTCATGGAGCTGACTGAATAAGAGGTGGGAGGTGAAGAGTCTTCCTCATGGAGCTGACTGAATAAGAGATGGGAGGTGAAGAGTCTTCCTCATGGAGCTGACTGAATAAGAGATGGGAGGTGAAGAGTCTTCCTCATGGAGCTGACTGAATAAGAGATGGGAGGTGAAGAGTCTTCCTCATGGAGCTGACTGAATAAGAGGTGAAGAGTCTTCCTCATGGAGCTGACTGAATAAGAGATGGGAGGTGAAGAGTCTTCCTCATGGAGCTGACTGAATAAGAGATGGGAGGTGAAGAGTCTTCCTCATGGAGCTGACTGAATAAGAGGTGGGAGGTGAAGAGTCTTCCTGAATAAGAGGTGGGAGGTGAAGAGTCTTCCTCATGGCGCTGACTGAATAAGAGATGGGAGGTGAAGAGTCTTCCTCATGGCGCTGACTGAATAAGAGATGGGAGGTGAAGAGTCTTCCTCATGGAGCTGACTGAATAAGAGATGGTAGGTGAAGAGTCTTCATGGAGCTGACTGAATAAGAGGTGGGGGATGAAGAGTCTTCCTCATGGAGCTGACTGAATAAGAGGTGGGAGGTGAAGAGTCTTCCTCATGGCGCTGACTGAATAAGAGATGGGAGGTGAAGAGTCTTCCTCATGGAGATGGGAGGTGAAGAGTCTGGAGCTGACTGAATAAGAGGTGGGGGATGAAGAGTCTTCCTCATGGAGCTGACTGAATAAGAGATGGGAGGTGAAGAGTCTTCCTCATGGAGCTGACTGAATAAGAGGTGGGAGGTGAAGAGTCTTCCTCATGGAGCTGACTGAATAAGAGATGGGAGGTGAAGAGTCTTCCTCATGGAGCTGACTGAATAAGAGATGGGAGGTGAAGAGTCTTCCTCATGGAGCTGACTGAATGGGAAGAGGAGCTGACTGAATAAGAGATGGGAGGTGAAGAGTCTTCCTCATGGAGCTGACTGAATAAGAGATGGGAGGTGAAGAGTCTTCCTCATGGAGCTGACTGAATACGAGATGGGAGGTGAAGAGTCTTCCTCATGGATGTGACTGAATAAGAGATGGGAGGTGAAGATGCAGACTTGAGATTAACTTCCACCTAGTTCCTGTATGTAAAAATACTGTGTATTTAACTAGACTAACGAGTGTAATAATGGCATCATCCAGGTTCCAGTTGATGATCACGTTGATGGGGAAAGTGACTCTTTCTAGAATGACCCTGTCATACTTGTTCTTTTCTCTATGATTGGGCTACTGTTACAATGTCTTCATCACAGTTCTAGTCGATGACAGTCTAGATGGGGAAAGTCACTCTCTCTGACTCAAGTCACTATTTCTAGTGAGACCAGTTCCTTTTATGACTGGTCTCGGAATCACCAACCTTTAAGCCTGGAGACCATTGAGACATGGATTGTGTGAGTGCCTTTCAGAGGGTGAGTGGGCAAGACAATATTTAAGTGCCTTTGAACGGGGTATGGAAGTAGGTGTCAGGCACGTTGGTTTGAGTGTGTCAAAAAGTGCAATGGCGCAGGGTTTTTCCCACTCAACAGTTTCCAGTGTGTATCAAGAATGATCCACCATCCAAAGGACTGCCAGCCAACTTGACAACTGTGGGAAGCATTGGAGTCAACATGGACCAGCATTCCTGTGGAACACTTGACACCATGTACAGTCTATGCCCCAATGATTGAGGCTGTTCTAAGGGCAAACTCAATATTAGGAAGTTGTTCCTAATGTTTTGTAAACTCAGTGTAGGGTGCTACCTGGCAACCATCGACACAGCCATGCACACAACAACCTAACAAGTTAAGAAGCTTGATACTGTTCACTACGGAACTATAGAATGAAAATAGAGATCTGAGAATGTCTAGAATGTTCTGAGAATGTGCTCACTTGTCGATTAAAATAACTGGTTTGTTAACGAGACTCAGAATGAACCTTAACCCAGTTGTGTGGTGCGATCCAACCAGCCTGACAGACTTCAGACCAACGACCATTACTGTCTGACTGTTGCTACATACAACGCCACCTTTCAACTGGGTTGGCTGCAAAGAAAATATGTTGACTTATGACAACTATAGACGTGGGACTTACATTGATGATCGCCTGTAGTCCTGGTCTTAGATCAGGTGTTCCCAACCAGGGGTACGCACTATGCCGTCGGGGTACACCAAATAAAAATGTGATTCACATATTTTAAAAATACCTACTTTAAAAAAAATATAATAATAAAAGTTCACATTTTCACAGACCATTTATATTTTCCAACGGGGCTACACATTTGGAAGAGGTTTCTCTCTCACCTGAATAGCCTCGTTTCACTGCCAAAAATATAATTAAACCATCTAGGTGTTCAGCGAAATAACAAAACAATATCAAATACAGGTCGTCAAATAATTAACATCCAATCACATTAAACGTTACTCTCTCACGGGAATTCCACTAACGGTCTGAATGTAGCCAAACGTAGCTGCTGCTCATGTTGGCGTCTGTACTGATGGTGCAAAAACCATGACAGGGAGACATAGTGGAGTGGTCACGCAAGTGCAACCGACGTCACTTGGGCACACTGCAGCATCCACCGAGAGGCTCTTGCTGCCAAGGGAATGCCTGACAGCTTGAGAGACGTTTTGGACACTACAGTGAAAATTGTTAACTTGGTGGTTAACTTTGTTAAAGCAAGGCCCCTGAACTCTCGTGTATTTTCTGCATTATGCAATGATATGGGCAGCGACCATGTAACGCTTTTACAACATACGCTGGTTTTCAAGGGGGAAAGTATTGACACGTTTTTTAATTGAGAGACGAACTTAAAGTTGTCTTTACTGACCATCATTTTCACTTGTCTGACCGCTTGATGATGACGAGTTTCTCACACGACTGGCCTATCTGGGTGATGTTTTTTCTCCCCTCGCCTGAATGATCTGCATCTAGGATAAAAGGGACTCTCCACAACCATATTCAATGTGCCGGACAAAATTGAGGCTATGATTAAGACGTTGGACCTCTTCTCTGTCTGCATTAATAACAAGGACAACACAGGTCTTGCCATCATTGTATGATTTGTGTGCAAATGAACTGAAGCTTACAGACAACGTCAAATGTGATATAGCGAAGCACCTGAGTGAGTTGGGTGCACAATTACGCAGGTACTTTCCCGAAACAGATGACAACTGGATTCGTTATCCCTTTCATGCCTTGCCTCCAGTCCACTTACCGATATCTGAATAAGAGAGCCTCGTCAAAAATTGCAACAAGCGGTTCTGTGGGAATGTCATTTAAAATCAGAAGTCACTGCCAGCTTTCTAGATTGGGCTGCGCTCAGAGTATCCTGCCTGGGCAAATCGCACTGTTAAGACACGGATGCCCTTCGCAACCACTTACCTATGTGAGAGTGGATTCTCGGCCCTCACTAGCATGAAAACTAAATACAGGCACAGGCTGTGTGTGGAAAATGATTTAAGACAGACTCTCCAATACAACACTGCAGAGTTATGTGCATCCTTTCAAGCAAAACCCTTTTCATTAACCTGTGATGAGTTATTCAATTTTCGATGAACAAATAAGGTTTCATATGTAAGATTGTTAAATAAAGAGCAAAATGATTGATTATTGATTATTATTATTATTTGTGCCCTAGTCCTATAAGAGTTCTTTGTTACTTCCCTTGAGCCGGGTTGTGACGAACGCACACTCATTCGTATGTTTAATAAATGTATTGTATAGCGTGTGTGGGGCAGGCTTACAATGATGGCACACTATAAAAAGTTTGGGAACCACTGTCTCAGATAAACAAATCGGCTATACTCTGCTTGAAGGATTCTTGACAAAAACACCTTGGGCCAACTGTTGGCACGAGGGGCCAACTGTTGGCACGAGGGGCCAACTGTTGGCACGAGGGGCCAACTGTTGGCACGAGGGGCCAACTGTTGGCACGAGGGGCCTAGTTTCCAGGTATGGTGACACCACTGCTACAGTAGCTCTGACGAGACCTGTTAAGGAGGCAGTGGGCTGTCATTACTACTGTAATGACCGGCCAACTGTTGGCACTGTTAAGGAGGCAGTGGGCTGTCAGTAATGACCCAGCCCCTAGTAGCCCAGGCCCTATAGCCCAGCCCCTATAGCCCAGGCCCTATAGCCCAGGCCCATCCCTATAGCCCAGGCCCTATACCTCAGCCCATCCCTATAGCCCAGGCCCTATAGTCCAGGCCCTGATCCCTAACCCTACTGCCCATCCCTACAGGCCCTATAGTCCAGGCCCTCTGCCCATCCCTATAGAGGCCCTATACCTCAGCCCATCCCTATAAGGCCCTATACCTCAGGCCCAGGCCCTATACCTCAGCCCATCCCTATAGTCCAGGCCCTTACTAGCCCATCCCTATAGCCCAGGCCCTAATGCCCATCCCTATAGCCCAGGCCCTATAGTCCAGGCCCTATACCTCAGCCCATCCCTATAGTCCAGGCCCTAGCCCATCCCTATAGTCCAGCCCCCCTATAGCCCAGCCCATCCCCATAGTCCAGCCCAGCCCATCCCTATAGCCCAGGCCCTATACCCCAGCCCATCCCTATAGCCCAGGCCCTATACCTCAGCCCATCCCTATAGCCCAGGCCCTATACCTCCCCATCCCTATAGCCAGGCCCTATACCCAGCCCATCCCTATAGTCCAGGCCCTAGCCCATCCCTATAGCCCAGGCCCTATACCTCAGCCCATCCCTATAGTCCAGGCCCTATACACCCATCCCTAGTCCAGGCCCTATACCCCATCCCTATAGCCCAGTCCAGGCCCTATACCCAGTCCAGGCCCTATAGCCCAGGCCCTATAGCCCAGGCCCTATAGCCCAGTCCAGGCCCATAGCCCAGTCCAGGCCCTATAGCCCAGTCCAGGCCCTATAGTCCAGGCCCTATAGCCCAGTCCAGGCCCTATAGCCCATCCCTATAGTCCAGGCCCTATAGTCCAGGCCCTATAGTCCAGGCCCAGTCCAGGCCCTATAGCCCAGTCCAGGCCTATATAGCCCAGTCCAGTCCAGGCCCTCCCTATACCCCAGTCCGGGCCCTATACCCCAGTCCAGGCCCTATACCCCGGACCCAGACTGGTTAAATCATCCAAAGCCAAACCATATTTTGATAACAGGCCTTCCACCTATCAGCCCAGACCACACAGCAGCATCCAGGACCAACCAGGGAGAGCAACATGGCAGGCTGCTCTCCTCTCCTGAATATCAACAGCAGCTGTATTGGGTTACCAGGCATCACAGGGCTGGCTTTACATGAAAGACTACACGCAGATCAGAAGCCAGGGATTAACGCTGTGTGTGTGGTGGGGGTTGTGTGTATGTGTGTGTGTATTCAATATTGACCAAAACGGGTGCAGAAGACAAGGAAACAACCAGTAGTCTGAACAGGAAATCCAACCACCTCGGGTCGCCTCCTACCGCCAAGACCCGACCTCGGGTCGCCTCCTACCGCCAAGACCCGACCTCGGGTCGCCTCCTACCGCCAAGACCCGACCTCGGGTCGCCTCCTACCGCCAAGACCCGACCTCGGGTCGCCTCCTACCGCCAAGACCCGACCTCGGGTCGCCTCCTACCGCCAAGACCCGACCTCGGGTCGCCTCCTACCGCCAGACCCGACCTCGGGTCGCCTCCTACCGCCAAGACCCGACCTCGGGTCGCCTCCTACCGCCAGACCCGACCTCGGGTCGCCTCCTACCGCCAGACCCGACCTCGGGTCACCTCCTACCGCCAGACCCGACCTCGGGTCATCTCCGAGGAAGGCAGTAAAGCACACGTCTGCTATTCCACTGCCTGAGGCCCCAGCAGGCCAGGACGGCTTGCCTTACACAGCAGGGTGGATGTCTGGCGGGGTAAGACCTTCAGATCATTTTCAGGGAGTTTCTCCTCAACTCTACGTGACTGAAGAGCATGTGATCTGACTGGATGGGACAGCACAGCTGGGGCGACGCCCACATTCCTGTTTGGCCTATGCAGGGGTGGGTTTCTCAATTTCATCTGTGTTCCTTGCAAACGTCCTGCCGTTTCACATTTTTGACCGAGCTAGCTCACGTCACCCAACTAGTGAAGGGCTTGAGCATTGGGTTAGTTGACCTGTGGTGGAAAAACTAGGGATCTCCCACTCCCAGAGGAACGGGCTGAGAAACACTGACTTAGTGTATTTCTCCTGGCCAGGCCAGCTTGACTGCCTGTATTCAGCACTCTGAGAAACACTGACTTAGTGTATTTCTCCTGGCCAGGCCAGCTTGACTGCCTGTATTCAGCACTCTGAGAAACACTGACTTAGTGTATTTCTCCTGGCCAGGCCAGCTTGACTGCCTGTATTCAGCACTCTGAGAAAAACTGACTTAGTGTATTTCTCCTGGCCAGGCCAGCTTGACTGCCTGTATTCAGCACTCTGAGAAACACTGACTTAGTGTATTTCTCCTGGCCAGGCCAGCTTGACTGCCTGTATTCAGCCCTCTGAGAAACACTGACTTAGTGTATTTCTCCTGGCCAGGCCAGCTTGACTGCCTGTATTCAGCCCTCTGAGAAACACTGACCTGCAGTGCATTTCTCCTGGCCAGGCCAGCTTGACTGCCTGTATTCAGCCCTCTGAGAAACACTGACTTAGTGTATTTCTCCTGGCCAGGCCAGCTTGACTGCCTGTATTCAGCCCTCTGAGAAACACTGACTTAGTGTATTTCTCCTGGCCAGGCCAGCTTGACTGCCTGTATTCAGCACTCTGAGAAACACTGACTTAGTGTATTTCTCCTGGCCAGGCCAGCTTGACTGCCTGTATTCAGCACTCTGAGAAACACTGACTTAGTGTATTTCTCCTGGCCAGGCCAGCTTGACTGCCTGTATTCAGCACTCTGAGAAACACTGACCTGCAGTGTATTTCTCCTGGCCAGGCCAGCTTGACTGCCTGTATTCAGCACTCTGAGAAACACTGACTTAGTGTATTTCTCCTGGCCAGGCCAGCTTGACTGCCTGTATTCAGCACTCTGAGAAACACTGACTTAGTGTATTTCTCCTGGCCAGGCCAGCTTGACTGCCTGTATTCAGCACTCTGTGATGCAGCAGTCTCACCATCTAGCAGCAGCAGAACAGATACAGATCATTAAACCATTGTGTTGTCTCACGCCTCAGGGGGCAGACGAGCTTCTCTCTCCCGGGCCTACATGAAAGCAATAGTACACCAAAGACATAGGATGCCTGCTTGGCTCTTTGAATCTCACACACACAGTTAATCACACACACACACAGACAGTCACACACACACAGTTAATCACACACACACAGACAGTCACACACACACACAGTTAATCACACACACACACACAGACAGTCACACACACAGTCACACTTGGATTTATCCGTTTATCTGTGCTTGATATGAAAACCCCGAGAGCAAGAATATGGCTGTTGTGAGAATGGTCGAGTATAGATCTTTACTGAAGTCCTCTTCATTAGTGAAGTACAACACTGACGTCACAGCAGCACAGTGAGAGAGGCAGGAAAGGAGATGGGATGATGAGGAGTACTGAGCTCTCATGCTGATTGGATCATTATCTCGCTCTGCCAGCTGAGCCCAGGATGTATGAAATCTTATTTATCCCTCACAGAGAGCTGTGGCGTCTCTTAAATGGGATACGGTTATTGTGATGAGTGTCTGTGGGATAGGAAGTAGCTTTATTGGTGTGTGTGTGTGTGTGTGTGTGTCTAACCTCGGGAGGGACGGTGTGTGCGTGGGTGGTGTGTGTGTGTGTGTGTGTGTGTGTGTCTAACCTCGGGAGGGACGGTGTGTGTGTGTGTGTGTGTGTGTGTGTGTCTAACCTCGGGAGGGACGGTGTGTGTGTGTGTGTCTAACCTCGGGAGGGACGGTGTGTGTGTGTGTGTGTGTGTGTGTCTAACCTCGGGAGGGACGGTGTGTGCGTGGGTGGTGTGTGTGTATTCACTCAGCCGTACCAGTGGGTATCATCAACCCAGATACTCTAAAAGCCTCACTCACCCTCAGAGTTACACCGTTGTGCGTGTGTCCGTCTGAGATGACATCATCCTCCTCCTCCTGCTGCTCTCTCGGATCCATCTGCTCCGTAGTGGTGCCATCAGCATCTGTAGCAGCGGTACCACAGCCTCTATACCTCAACATGAAGCCCGGACCCTCGGCCCCTGAGGGCCTCTGCTGCGGCTCCAGCTCCCCTCCTCCGGCTCCCTCCAGCTTGGCTGCTGGCCTGATACTCCCCCGCTGACCGCTGTGGACTGACCAGCCTGGCTGGACTGTAGAGGTGGTGGAGGTCCTCCTCCAGCTGGACAGGGGTAACTGGGTCCTGGTGGTGCGGTTGAATCGTTGGCCAGAAAGGGTGGGGGTCGGTAGACTGGTAAGGAGCCTAAAGGAAGAGAGGGAGAGGAGACAGGAATGGATGGAGGGAGTAGGAAAGAGACAAAGGGAAGGAAGGGAGAGGAAATTAGTTCTTATTTTGAATTTCTTGTTATGAATTGTTTGTATTTGCCAGTATTAGGGCGGTAACCAGATAAGGACTGGTGTAGCACGCAGCAGGGGAGGGGCCCCAAACCCCAAAATGTATATATTTTTAAATGGTAATAAGATGATTGTTGACATGTCCAAATACCCCCTATATGATCTATAGGATATATGGCCCAAGCCAAGACAGTATGTCTACATGAAAACAGTGTCGTTATACTTATATCAAGATTTAGACCCAGACAGAGAATTACAAGTCAGCATTACACACTGTGAAATGTCAGTCACAGTCAATGGTCACTGCAATGGTCACAATTACAAATGGTCAATAACCAGTCTGGTTGGGTGTCCTGATGGGTAGCTTAGCGACTTACAATGCCAAGGACATGGAGAGTAACCCAAGAGTCCACACAAAGATTAAACTCCTCTCTGGCTGTAAACACTGAACATCTCTCCTCTCTCTCTCTCTCTCTGTCTCTTCATACCTCTTCCTCTCCTGGCTAATAGTCTGACACTCATCTAATCTTCATTTCATCCTTCTTTCACCCCCCCCAACACCCCATGAGGCAACAAAGACTTGTCGTTTCCAGGACAGTAAGGTGTTGCTGTACAAACCTGTAGAGACTCCTGTCATCTCCAGGACAGTAAGGTGTTGCTGTACAAACCTGTAGAGACTCCTGTCATCTCCAGGACAGTAAGGTGTTGCTGTACAAACCTGTAGAGACTCCTGTCTTCTCCAGGACAGTAAGGTGTTGCTGTACAAACCTGTAGAGACTCCTGTCATCTCCACGACGGTAAGGTGTTGCTGTACGAACCTGTAGAGACTCCTGTCATCTCCAGGACAGTAAGGTGTTGCTGTACAAACCTGTAGAGACTCCTGTCATCTCCAGGACAGTAAGGTGTTGCTGTAAGAACCTGTAGAGACTCCTGTCATCTCCAGGACGGTAAGGTGTTGCTGTAAGAACCTGTAGAGACTCCTGTCATCTCCAGGACAGTAAGGTGTTGCTGTAAGAACCTGTAGAGACTCCTGTCATCTCCAGGACAGTAAGGTGTTGCTGTACAAACCTGTAGAGACTCCTGTCATCTCCAGGACAGTAAGGTGTTGCTGTACAAACCTGTAGAGACTCCTGTCATCTCCAGGACAGTAAGGTGTTGCTGTACAAACCTGTAGAGACTCCTGTCATCTCCAGGACAGTAAGGTGTTGCTGTACGAACCTGTAGAGACTCCTGTCATCTCCAGGACAGTAAGGTGTTGCTGTACGAACCTGTAGAGACTCCTGTCATCTCCAGGACAGTAAGGTGTTGCTGTACAAACCTGTAGAGACTCCTGTCATCTCCAGGACAGTAAGGTGTTGCTGTAAGAACCTGTAGAGACTCCTGTCATCTCCAGGACAGTAAGGTGTTGCTGTACAAACCTGTAGAGACTCCTGTCATCTCCAGGACAGTAAGGTGTTGCTGTACAAACCTGTAGAGACTCCTGTCATCTCCAGGACAGTAAGGTGTTGCTGTACAAACCTGTAGAGACTCCTGTCATCTCCAGGACAGTAAGGTGTTGCTGTACAAACCTGTAGAGACTCCTGTCATCTCCAGGACAGTAAGGTGTTGCTGTACAAACCTGTAGAGACTCCTGTCATCTCCAGGACGGTAAGGTGTTGCTGTACAAACCTGTAGAGACTCCTGTCATCTCCAGGACGGTAAGGTGTTGCTGTACAAACCTGTAGAGACTCCTGTCATCTCCAGGACAGTAAGGTGTTGTATTGAAGATTCTAGAAACATACCACCTACCTCACAAACCCTGCTGCTGGAGTCTGGACAGAGAAGAGCTTGTTCAATAGTTTATAGCTCCCTGTTCTACAGAGCTCTGGGGAGCTAAAACATATTCCAGATTACTCCCTTTACAGACTAGAAGCCTAGACTACACACACACACACACTGATGCCAAGTCAAGGTGAACATGCCTGAAGCACTGGAGCACATTGTAACTCCTCCTCTCTTCTTCTCTCTGGCAGCACACTGTGACGTGGACCATGGAATTCTATGGTGGACGGGGACAGGAAGAGAACTGCAGTGCAGAACCACTGTATGGAACGCCCTCTGTGAGCCTGACCTGCATACCATTATGTGCTTACACACCAGCAGTTGCAGGACACGTGCAAGCACACAATGTACACACACACACACACAGTGCAGCCTGGCCCGTTCACTAATCCCTGAAAAGACCTTGTAGTCAGTCACACACACCAGTTGCCACCTTCCCCAAAATCTCCCTCCGCGGCCAGCATGGGGGTGGTCCGTACTGTACTCGTACTAAAACACATTGACACACTAAAAACACACACCACAAACACTCTGCTCTCACATCAGACGAGGGCCAGTCGTAGCGTGTAGGGGAATGCATCTACAGAAATCACAGTCGACTAGAAGATCGTGGAAAGAAAAAAAGGAAAGAGCGAAGTATGGAAGTTCTTAACAGATCAACACTGGTTGTTTTGACTTCTGGAAGATAGAGGACATTGATAAGTACATAGCCTGGTCCAAGATCTGACGGTGTAGGAATTGGCAAGACAGCGCAAACCCATGAGTCAGACCCAGACCAGGCTGGTCCGTACACACAGTGACCAGGCTGGTCCGTACACACAGTCAGACCCGTAGGCCAGGCTGGTCACAGTCAGACCCGTACACACAGTCAGACCCGTAGGCCAGGCTGGTCCGTACACACAGTCAGACCCGTAGGCCAGGCTGGTCCGTACACACAGTCAGACCCAGTCAGACCCGCCAGGCTGGTCCGTACACACAGTCAGACCCGTAGGCCAGGCTGGTCCGTACACACAGTCAGACCCGTAGGCCAGGCTGGTCCGTACACACAGTCAGACCCGTAGACCAGGCTGGTCCGTACACACAGTCAGACCCGTAGGCTGGTCCAGGCCCGTAGGCCAGGCTGGTCCGTACAGTCAGACCCGTAGGCCAGGCTGGTCCGTACACACAGTCAGACCCGTAGACCAGGCTGGTCCGTACACACAGTCAGACCCGTAGACCAGGCTGGTCCGTACACACAGTCAGACCCGTAGACCAGGCTGGTCCGTACACACAGTCAGACCCGTAGGCCAGGCTGGTCCGTACACACAGTCAGACCCGTAGGCCAGGCCAGGCTGGTCCGTACACACAGTCAGACCCGTAGGCCAGGCTGGTCCGTACACACAGTCAGACCCGTAGGCCAGGCTGGTCCGTACACACAGTCAGACCCGTACCCGTACACACAGTCAGGGCCCGTACGTCAGGCCAGGCTGGTCCGTACACACAGTCAGACCCGTAGGCCAGGCTGGTCCGTACACACAGTCAGACCCGTAGGCCAGGCTGGTCCGTACACACAGTCAGACCCGTAGGCCAGGCTGGTCCGTACACACAGTCAGACCCAGTCAGACCCGTAGGCCAGGCTGGTCCGTACACACAGTCAGACCCGTAGACCAGGCTGGTCCGTACACACAGTCAGACCCGTAGACCAGGCTGGTCCGTAAACACAGTCAGACCCGTAGGCCAGGCTGGTCCGTACACACAGTCAGACCCGTAGGCCAGGCTGGTCCGTACACACAGTCAGACCCGTAGACCAGGCTGGTCCGTACACACAGTCAGAAAAACAACATCCTGTGATTGATTCCACTTCCCATCACGCATTTCCTTCAAATTATAGAGCATAGCTTGGACAACATCCAAGCCCTCTGCTAGGGAACAACAAGAAGGGAACAGGAAGATGTTTTAGAGGGAGGAGGAAAATTAAATACATTCAAAAAGACAATGCCTGGCTAGCAGATGGTGTTGCTGATGACAAAGCCATGTGTTCCTCAAATGCCATCCCTCGTCGCTATACAGAAAGGTTGGGCGATTCTACGATACTTTCCACCATGTTTGACAGCCATCGTCAACGGTGATGACATGTTTGAACATGACTGCACCACTCGAGGAGTCTGGCGACGCACAACGGCGCAGGAGGCACTCAGCAGGGCGACATGCCAAATGGCATATTCCATTTTTGGCATAGGCTAAATGTTAAACCTATACAGTGCATTCGGAAAGTATTCAGAGCCCTTGACCTTTCAAGAAAAAACAGGTTTTTTAGAAAAGTTGGCAAATTTACTGAAATATCACATTTACATAAGTATTCAGACCCTTTACTCAGTACTTTGTTGAAGCACGGTGATTACAGCCTTGAGTCTTCTTGGCTATGGCGCAACAAGCTTGGAACCTCTGTATGTGAGGAGTTTCTCCCATTCTTCTCTGCAGATCCTCTCAAGCTGAAGACAAGTTGGATGGTGAGCGTCGCTGCACAGCTATTTTCAGGTCTCCAGAGATATTCGATCGGGTTCAAGTCTGGCCTCTGACTGGGCCACTCAAGGACATTCAGAGACTTGTCCTGAAGCTACTCCTGCATTGTCTTGGCTGTGTGCTTAGGGTCGTTGTCCAGTTGAAAGGTCAACCTTCACCCCAGTCAGAGGTCCTGAGTGCTTTGGAGCAGGTTTTCATCAAGGATCTCTGTACTTTGCTCCATTCATCTTTCCCTCGATCCTGACTAGTCTGACGACCTGACTAGCCTGATGACCTCACTAGTCTGACGACCTGACTAGCCTGATGACCTCACTAGTCTGACGACCTGACTAGTCTGACGACCTGACTAGTCTGACGACCTGACTAGTCTGACGACCTATCCTGACGACCAAACACCATGTCATCACGTTACTCCAGGGTTGACTTCAATACGGTTATCATGTCAATATTTACCCATAAAGGTGTTTCTACCTCATTTTCTCACATAATTAATATTACTGTCACAAAAACATCCCACCGTGTTGAACATATTATCTGTTGGCATTTTTATTTTATTTTTTATTATAATTATTAGCCCGAAACGTCCTGCTTTCTTCACAGCTGTTGGGATATGTTTTTAAATGTGCCGAAACGTCCTGCTTTCTTCACAGCTGTTGGGATATTTTTTTTAATAGGGTGTGACTTAACTCACATAAAAACTGTGAATGGAAACATGGTTAGTGAGAAATGTGAAATCTTTCTACATGGGGAGAAAACTGCCCAAGGACACATAGGAAGGCTGAAATTAGAGGTTTTTTTTAAATGCATGTTATATATAAATGACCGTATGGTCTAGGACTGTGTGGTCCAGACCATTTGGGATGCCCTCAGAACAGATGGGAAACGGCAGGAAAACCATCTAACAGGCACAGAGACAAGTCACTTTGTTCCAGTGAAGCTCGATAGGAACAGATTGTGTGTGTGTGTGTGTGTGTGTGTGTGTGTGTGTGTGTGTGTGTGTGTGTGTGTGTGTGTGTGTTCTAATGTCTCCAGTCTGATGAGCTGCATACAGGATTAACCGGCCAATCGAGACCCTTTCGCACCAATTCCTCAGAATGAGAAAATACACACCAAGAAATAGACTACATATCACGCTTGTTAACTTCTAAAAAAACTTCCAGCAAAGCACATTTAACACAGATACAATATTGGGTCAATATTTCTATTCGAAAGAACAGTGTTTTCAAGACCAATATTTTGTAGACAGGGCATATTACAAATGTATCAGGTTTTGAGCTTGGCGACACTGTCTGAGACATACAGGAGGAAAGGAAACAGGAAGCAGAGTGTGGAGAATGTCCCTGGTGGAAAACACCACCGTTTCTTACAGACAAAAGAGAAGAATATGCAAATCTGTCAAGACAGTGGGTCTACCCAGTCGCTCATTCCACACACACACACAATAATGTGTTCAATTTCCTCTGCATCGTTTGCTGTGGGACCATGGAGGCCCTAGCTAACTAGATGAGTTGTGCTGTGTCTTGAAACACATCAGTACAGTCACAGCAGCTGTAGGGCTGGCTTTACTGACTGTAGGGCTGGCTGTAGGGCTGGCTTTACTGTAGGGCTGGCTTTACTGACTGTAGGGCTGGCTTTACTGGCTGGGCTGGCTTGGCTGGCTTAGGGCTGGGGCTGGCTTTACTGGCTGGCTGGGGCTTTAGGGCTGGCTTGGCTGACTGTAGGGCTGGCTTGGCTGACTGTAGGGCTTGGCTTGGCTGGCTGTAGGGCTTGGCTTGGCTGGCTGTAGGGCTTGGCTAGCTGTAGGGCTGGCTTTGCTAGCTGTAGGGCTGGCTTTGCTAGCTGTAGGGCTGGCTTTGCTAGCTGTAGGGCTGGCTTTGCTAGGCTTACTAGCTGTAGGGCTGGCTTTGCTAGCTGTAGGGCTGGCTTTGCTAGCTGTAGGGCTGGCTTTGCTAGCTGTAGGGCTGGCTTTGCTAGCTGTAGGGCTGGCTTTGCTAGCTGTAGGGCTGGCTTTGCTAGCTGTAGGGCTGGCTGTAGGGCTGGCTGTAGGGCTGGCTGGCTGTAGGGCTGTAGGGCTGGCTGTAGGGCTGGCTGTAGGGCTGTAGAACTAGCTACATCCCACTGTACTGTGCTCCAGAAGAGATGTGCTCATTTGGCGCACACACACTCAACACTCAGTATACAGAGAGAGTTGGATCTGGAACCAATCAACTCTCAGTATACAGAGCAAGTTGGATCTGGAATCAATAAAGTATCAATCTAATGTATCACTGTTCCAGCTGTCAATAGACACCTTCAGCCTCCACCACAGGGCTACATTGAGTTTCAGAGCCAAATCTTTCCCAGTTTAAACCCATGATAGAGAAACCACAGGCATCATCTCTATTAGCTTGGCTATTCTATCCAATAGCAGAAAAGGCCATGATCGAGAAGGGGGGGGGGGGGGTGGAGAGAAGGGAGGGCAGGTCATAACTGGAGAGGACACCATGCCTGGCACCCTATTCCCTATTCAGTGCACTAGTTTAGATCAGAGCCCTATGGGCCCATAGTGCATTGTAAAGGGAATAGGGTGCAATTTGGGACAAATCCCACACTGACCCAAGGAACCCAGCTCCCCTGAAGTAGATACCACTGACCCAGGTGTTCAGAGTGGCCTAGCGTCCTGTTCGCCCCCCGACACTTGTTCCGGTTTAATAAATGTTAGCGGATGAGCTACACACAAAATCTGTTCCCTGATATTCACACAGCCACTCAACTACACACGGTTCCCTGATATTTACACAGCTACACACTGTTCCCTGATACTCACACAGCTACTAAAACAACACATTGAATTAACTACACCCTGTTCACTATAATAGAATACTGCATTTTCCTTTCTTCCTGGGCCAATCAGATGTGTCTAAACCTACTGCCAAGTTACCAGGTTGACTGAACAACGTTGTCATCAAACCAATAATTAGTGGGCCGCGATCAGTTTTAAAAAACGGCCCGCGACACGGTTTGTGAAATTATATCAAAATGCGCAAAATCAAGTAGGAAGAGAGAGAAAAGTTGGGTCAGATTTGTTTAACCGTCGTGAAGCGGTTTTTCCTCTCTGGCATTGCTGCGTGACAGCGAACTAGCAGAGCCAATCAGACTGGCCTTGAGCTCCTGGTTATACCAGGGATGAAATTATATCCAATGCATGAACTTTGCTCTGCTCCAATGAGTCAAAATGTAACATCAGAAGACCCATCAGGGACTGAACCCTCCCTCTACATCACAGAAACTATATTTAAAACTGATGGGGAAATAGATACACAGGAAGTGCTGACAGAGAGAAGCAGGTGAGTGATGGCTGGAAGGAGACGCAGCTGACAGAGAGAAGCAGGTGAGTGATGGCTGGAAGGAGACGCAGCTGACAGAGAGAGAAGCAGGTGAGTGATGGCTGGAAGGAGACGCAGCTGACAGAGAGAGAAGCAGGTGAGTGATGGCTGGAAGGAGACGCAGCTGACAGAGAGAAGCAGGTGAGTGATGGCTGGAAGGAGACGCAGCTGACAGAGAGAAGCAGGTGAGTGATGGCTGGAAGGAGACACAGCTGACAGAGAGAGAAGCAGGTGAGTGATGGCTGGAAGGAGACGCAGCTGACAGAGAGAGAAGCAGGTGAGTGATGGCTGGAAGGAGACGCAGCTGACAGAGAGAAGCAGGTGAGTGATGGCTGGAAGGACACGCAGCTGACAGAGAGAAGCAGGTGAGTGATGGCTGGAAGGAGACGCAGCTGACAGAGAGAAGCAGGTGAGTGATGGCTGGAAGGAGACGCAGCTGACAGAGAGAAGCAGGTGAGTGATGGCTGGAAGGAGACGCAGCTGACAGAGAGAAGCAGGTGAGTGATGGCTGGAAGGAGACGCAGCTGACAGAGAGAAGCAGGTGAGTGATGGCTGGAAGGAGACGCAGCTGACAGAGAGAAGCAGGTGAGTGATGGCTGGAAGGAGACGCAGCTGACAGAGAGAAGCAGGTGAGTGATGGCTGGAAGGAGACGCAGCTGACAGAGAGAAGCAGGTGAGTGATGGCTGGAAGGAGACGCAGCTGACAGAGAGAAGCAGGTGAGTGATGGCTGGAAGGAGACGCAGCTGACAGAGAGAAGCAGGTGAGTGATGGCTGGAAGGAGACGCAGCTGACAGAGAGAAGCAGGTGAGTGATGGCTGGAAGGACACGCGAGTGATGGCTGGAAGGACACGCAGCTGACAGAGAGAAGCAGGTGAGTGATGGCTGGAAGGACACGCAGCTGACAGAGAGAAGCAGGTGAGTGATGGCTGGAAGGACACGCAGCTGACAGAGAGAAGCAGGTGAGTGATGGCTGGAAGGACACACAGCTGACAGACTGCAGCTCCCACACCTGATATGTGCATGAAAGTCAAGTGGACATTATTGAACCTGCCCATACAAGAGACTAGTGGCTGTTGCTTAATTATTTTTTTTACAGAATAAAAAATAAAAATAATAATTTAAAAAGACAACTGACTTTATAAACATTTCATAACAAGCTCCAGCAGGTTCTTTAGATCTGTAGGGATGAAAAATGTGGTACTATCATATGACGTTTTGGTAGGCTGATATTACCGTGGTACCGGTATACCATGCTACACTACAATGGGCTCTGGTCAAAAGGAGTGCACTAGATAGGGAATAGGGTGCCATTCGGAACACAGAAATAGACTCCATAATAAGAAAAGAAAGAGACCTCCCAAGGACTTGGAGTAGATTCTCAGTGTTCAGCCAGAGACAGGCTTTACTGTTTCTGTATCAGAGGAATAGACAAATCAATTACGTTGCCTGATGGAGAGAGAAATAGAGCAGGGCTGAAAGAGGGAAGAAGAAATGTCATTGAGAATTGATTTCTCTCTCTTTTGTGAGCGACAAAGAGCAAGGAGCTTTTGAGAGGAGAATTGATGGTGAATGGAGGAGTTTTAAGGCTCGGGGGGTCAGTGTGTGTTGAAGAGGGGATGTGACTGAACAATAGGTTGAGATCATGGAGTTTAGCCTAGCAGTCGGTGTGACGCTGTGACCGTTCTGGATACATTAAAGCCTGGTTTGTGGTGGTGTGAAAGCACTGGCAGGACACACATGTAGAACCTGCAGTGAGCGTCATATATCCACAACACATATCGAACAGCTATCTAGCTAGTAGCTACCTCCCTCTAGCCTGGAACAGAACACGCTACCTAGCTAGTAGCTACCTCCCTCTAGCCTGGAACACAACACGCTACCTAGCTAGTAGCTACCTCCCTCTAGCCTGGAACAGAACACGCTACCTAGCTGGTAGCTACCTCCCTCTAGCCTGGAACACAACACGCTACCTAGCTAGTAGCTACCTCCCTCTAGCCTGGAACACAACACGCTACCTAGCTAGTAGCTACCTCCATCTAGCCTGGAACACAACACACTACCTAGCTGGTAGCTACCTCACTCTAGCCTGGAACACAACACGCTACCTAGCTGGTAGCTACCTCACTCTAGCCTGGAACACAACACGCTACCTAGCTAGTAGCTACCTCCCTCTAGCCTGGAACACAACACGCTACCTAGCTAGTAGCTACCTCCCTCTAGCCTGGAACAGAACACGCTACCTAGCTAGTAGCTACCTCCCTCTAGCCTGGAACACAACACGCTACCTAGCTAGTAGCTACCTCCCTCTAGCCTGGAACAGAACACGCTACCTAGCTAGTAGCTACCTCCCTCTAGCCTGGAACACAACACGCTACCTAGCTAGTAGCTACCTCCCTCTAGCCTGGAACACAACACGCTACCTAGCTAGTAGCTACCTCCCTCTAGCCTGGAACACAACACGCTACCTAGCTAGTAGCTACCTCCCTCTAGCCTGGAACACAACACGCTACCTAGCTAGTAGCTACCTCCCTCTAGCCTGGAACACAACACGCTACCTAGCTAGTAGCTACCTCCCTCTAGCCTGGAACAGAACACGCTACCTAGCTAGTAGCTACCTCCCTCTAGCCTGGAACACAACACGCTACCTAGCTAGTAGCTACCTCCCTCTAGCCTGGAACACAACACGCTACCTAGCTAGTAGCTACCTCCCTCTAGCCTGGAACAGAACACGCTACCTAGCTAGTAGCTACCTCCCTCTAGCCTGGAACACAACACGCTACCTAGCTAGTAGCTACCTCCCTCTAGCCTGGAACAGAACACGCTACCTAGCTAGTAGCTACCTCCCTCTAGCCTGGAACACAACACGCTACCTAGCTAGTAGCTACCTCCCTCTAGCCTGGAACACAACACGCTACCTAGCTAGTAGCTACCTCCCTCTAAAGCCTGGAGTGACATTTGAAAGTGACAAAGCAGGCAGCACAGGTTGTACGCAAACTAGTTATACACAACAAATCCAAACCCTCCTGGAACAGAACACTGCTACCTGTCAATCACCTCCCTTCTGTCCTGGAACACAACATGAAACTGAGCTACAATAGTTCAGTTACAGAAGATCTAGCCTGATGAAAATAATCTGGGTTAATGTCACTTCTGTTTTCAGACCTTCTCTCTTACCTGGAACACAACACGATTGGTTTTGAAAGTTGACCGTCCTGCTAGTGGTCTTTGGGGAACCAGTAGAACCTGTTAGACAAGCACTGGAACACAAAGGACAGGTGTGTCGTGATGCTAGACTAGTTTGCATGAGGCCTAGGACGATGTGGGAACCTGTCTTTCTAGAGGAACAGGTGAAATACCTGCTGGTGTCACAGCAGGTACATTGAACATGTTATCTGGCTTGACCTTGTGTTACACACTAGGGATGTGGCAAATTAACCATTTTGAAAACAAAGCAAAAACAGACATTCAAACTAGTTTTCCAACAAAAAAAACCCTCCGGGTCAAATTTACTGCAATTTACAATCAGAATAATGGCCCTATCACATATGTATGACCACTGAGCCAAACTCATTCATTTACAGAAATTTACAATGCAGAATAATGGCTAATGAAGCTGTTTTCAGAGCATTCCTTTACAGACCAGTAAAATGCCCGTTTTGATATCTCCAGAGAAGTTAGAGTCTTTAGAACCAGGGGAGCCCAGTGGTTAGAGGCAGGGTAGCCCAGTGGTTAGAGGACAGGTGTGGTGCTAGACTAGGGTGCCCAGTGGTTAGAGGCAGGGGAACCCAGTGGTTAGAGGCAGGGAAATACCCAGTGGTTAGAGCAGGTAAGCCCAGTGGTTAGAGGCAGGGAAGCCCAGTGGTTAGAGGCAGTGGACACTAGGGATGTGGCCCAGTGGTTAACGCTTAGGCAGGGTTTCTCGGCCCAGTGGTTAGAAAAAAAATCCTTAACTTCTACGTCAATTTACAATGGAATAATGGCCCTATCCCATATGGTTATGACCACTGGAGCCAAACTGGTTACATTATAGGTCAATTTACAATGGAATAATGGCAGGGAAGCCTCATTCCTTTACAGACCAGTAAAATGCCCAGTGGTTAGAGGCAGGGTAGCCCAGTGGTTAGAGGCAGGGGAGCCCAGTGGTTAGAGGCAGGGGAGCCCAGTGGTTAGAGGCAGGGGAGCCCAGTGGTTAGAGGCAGGGGAGCCCAGTGGTTAGAGGCAGGGTAGCCCAGTGGTTAGAGGCAGGGTAGCCCAGTGGTTAGAGGCAGGGAAGCCCAGTGGTTAGAGGCAGGGAAGCCCAGTGGTTAGAGGCAGGGAAGCCCAGTGGTTAGAGGCAGGGAAGCCCAGTGGTTAGAGCGTTGGGCCAGTAACCGAAAGGTTGCTGGATCGAATCCCTGACATGACAAGGTAAAAATCTGTCTTTGTGCCCTTGAACAAGGCAGTTAACTCACTGTTCCCTGGCAGGCCGTCATTGTAAATAAGAATTTGTTTTTAACTGACTTGCCTAGTTAAATAAATGGTGAATAAAAAAATCAAATGTAAACATCAGTAGCATAGCATAACAGACAGGCATGCCACAGCCGAGACGCTTTCTAGGGGCCACATTCCATTATATCTGAAAGGGTCATGAATAAAGGCTACTGGTAGCCTGCTGTCATTTCATATGGGGCAAAAATGAGAAGTAGGTTGCCCCGTGCTCGCAAGACTGGCCCGACGATCCCTCTGTTTCCAGGCGACGTTGATGTCATCCACGGCTAGGCTATTCTACACGGCTATTCTACACGAGGCTAGGCTATTCTACACGACGAGGCTAGGCTATTCTACATTCCACGAGGCTAGGCTATTCTACACGACGAGGCTAGGCTATTCTACACGGCTATTCTACACTAGGGCTATTCTACAGGCTATTCTACACGACGAGGCTAGGCTATTCTACACGACGAGGCTAGGCTAGGCTATTCTACACGACGAGGCTAGGCTATTCTACACGGCTAGGCTATTCTACACGAGGGCTAGGCTATTCTACACGAGGCTAGGCTATTCTACACGACGAGGCTAGGCTATTCTACACGACGAGGCTAGGCTATTCTACACGACGAGGCTAGGCTATTCTACACGACGAGGCTAGGCTATTCTACATGCAACAGACCAAAGACTGAACACATTTTCATCATTAGCCAAGAGCCAGATCAAGCAGGAGAGCAGCAGGGAGAGAGAGAGTGTAATGCTTCCTGTTCATTTGTATTGTTTATTTCACATTTGTTTATTATGTACTTCACTTGCTTTGGCAATGTTAACATTTTTTCCATGCCAATGAAGCCCTTAAATTGAATTGAGAACAGGCAGGCCAGCAGGAGGGAGGGAGAGAGAGAGGTAAGCAGGCAGACCAGCAGGAGGGAGAGAGAGAGAGAGAGAGAGAGAGAGAGAGAGAGGGTAAGCAGACAGGCCAGCAGGAGGGAGAGAGAGCGTAAGCAGGCAGGCCAGCAGGAGGGAGAGAGAGACAGAGCAGGCAGGCCAGCAGGAGGGAGAGAGAGAGAGACAGAGCAGGCAGGCCAGCAGGAGGGAGAGAGAGACAGAGCAGGAGGCCAGCAGGAGGGCGAGAGAGAGAGCAGGCAGGCCAGCAGGAGGGCGAGAGAGACAGAGCAGACAGGCCAGCAGGAGGGAGAGAGAGAGCGAGAGCGGCAGGCCAGCAGGAGGGTGAGCAGACAGAGCAGGGCCAGCAGGAGGGAGAGAGAGAGAGAGAGACAGCAGGCAGGCCAGCAGGAGGGAGAGAGAGAGAGAGAGAGACAGCAGGCAGGCCAGCAGGAGGGAGAGAGGCGAGAGAGACAGCAGGCAGGCCAGCAGGAGGGAGAGAGCGAGAGAGACAGCAGGCAGGCCAGCAGGAGGGAGAGAGCGAGAGAGACAGCAGGCAGGCCAGCAGGAGGGAGAGAGAGAGGGACAGCAGGCAGGCCAGCAGGAGGGTGAGAGAGAGAGAGACAGCAGGCAGGCCAGCAGGAGGGAGAGAGAGAGAGAGACAGCAGGCAGGCCAGCAGGAGGGAGAGAGAGAGAGAGCAGGCAGGCCAGCAGGAGGGAGAGAGGAGCAGAAGGAAGGAGAAGCAGGCAGGACAGCAGGAGGGAGAGAGAGAGACAGCAGGCAGGCCAGCAGGAGGGAGAGAGAGAGACAGCAGGCAGGCCAGCAGGAGGGAGAGAGAGAGAGAGAGACAGCAGGCAGGCCAGCAGGAGGGAGAGAGAGAGACAGCAGGCAGGCCAGCAGGAGGGAGAGAGAGAGAGAGAGAGACAGCAGGCAGGCCAGCAGGAGGGAGAGAAAGAGAGACAGCAGGCAGGACCAGCAGGAGGGAGAGAGAGAGACAGCAGGCAGGCCAGCAGGAGGGAGAGAGAGAGACAGCAGGCAGGCCAGCAGGAGGGAGAGAGAGACAGCAGGCAGGCCAGCAGGAGGGAGAGAAGGCAGAAGCGTGCTCATATGTTTTGGTAATCTGCATCTCACAATGTCTTGTCTTGCATGCTTTACAAATTCACCAAAGTAGCCTAAAGTTCACCTTCACCCTGTATTTTCATTAAGGCCTTAGTTTGTCAACGTGACCACCAGCCCAGGGCGTATCTAGCCTTCTCTGTTCCTGCCTCTAACTTCCCTCTGTAACTGGGTATATAATACAAACCAACACAGTGATCCATTCAGCACCGAGACTCACAACAAGAAACTAGTCCAACCAAAACACAGCAGAGAAAGAAAGAGGCTCGTCTAAACAAAACACTGGTAATGGAGCCGTCTCTGGGTGTGTTCCACATCTCACCAACTCTGATTGGTGTGCGAGTGTCTTTTGTGTCAAGTTCCACAACACTGGGTGCTCTGTCTCTGGCTTTCAATCATAAGAACTGTCAGGAGTGGAATCGGCCATGTGGGATCACATGGGTACCAAGAGAGAGAGGGAGAGAGAGGGTCACAAGCGGAGAGAACAAGCTGTGACATTAACTTGTCCTTCATACCACAAGCCAGAGCAGAACTGGCAGTTTGTCAAATGCTCCATTGGTTTGGACCTGAGACATTGGATAGGCGCTGCTTGCTCAACACTGCCTGTTGAACCAAGCTCCAACACAGAGCCTACCTGAAAGCCCCAATCCAACAAAATGGGCAGGAGAGGAACTGTCACAATGAAAAGGCCAGTGAACTGAATCACCCTACAACTACCACAGCCAGTCTACCTGTACCAGATAGAAGACCACTACCACAGCCAGTCTACCTGTACCAGATAGAAGACCACTACCACAGCCAGTCTACCTGTACCAGATAGAAGACCACTACCACAGCCAGTCTACCTGTACCAGATAGAAGACCACTACCACAGCCAGTCTACCTGTACCAGATAGAAGACCACTACCACAGCCAGTCTACCTGTACCAGATAGAAGACCACTACCACAGCCAGTCTACCTGTACCAGATAGAAGACCACTACCACAGCCAGTCTACCTGTACCAGATAGAAGACCACTACCACAGCCAGTCTACCTGTACCAGATAGAAGACCACTACCACAGCCAGTCTACCTATACCAGATAGTAACATCTCATCTCCCATAGGGCTCTGGTCTAAAGTAGTGCACTATATAGGGAATAGGGCTCTGGTCTAAAGTAGTGCACTATATAGGGAATAGGGCTCTGGTCTAAAGTAGTGCACTATATAGGGAATAGGGCTCTGGTCTAAAGTAGTGCACTATATAGGGAATAGGGCTCTGGTCTAAAGTAGTGCACTATATAGGGAATAGGGGTCTCACTATATAGGTCTAAAGTAGTGCACTATATAGGGAATAGGGCTCTGGTCTAAAGTAGTGCACTATATAGGGAATAGGGCTCTGGTCTAAAGTAGTGCACTATATAGGGAATAGGGCTCTGGTCTAAAGTAGTGCACTATATAGGGAATAGGGCTCTGGTCTAAAGTAGTGCACTATATAGGGAATAGGGCTCTGGTCTAAAGTAGTGCACTATATAGGAAATATGGCTCTGGTCTAAAGTAGTGCACTATATAGAGAATAGGGCTCTGGTCTAAAGTAGTGCACTATATAGGGAATAGGTAGTGCTTATATAGAGTCTCTGGTCAACAGTAGTGCACTATATATAGAGAATAGGCATTATATAGAGAATAGGGCTCTGGTCTACAGTAGTGCATTATATAGAGAATAGGGCTCTGGTCTACAGTAGTGCATTATATAGAGAATAGGGCACCATTTGGGACATGCCCATAACTCTGCCGTCTACTTGGCATTGATAGGAGTCTACAGACAGTAGTATCTCGCTAATGACTCACTGCCAAGGAGTGATCCTCAGTACAAACACACAGGCCAGACTCAGTACATCTCACAATCCAAACAGTGTGACTAGCTGCATTCCTGTTCAAATGTCTGTTGAACCACATCTCTGATCTGCGTTCCCTATAGACTTGAAATCACTGTCCACTTTAATAATGTTTACATATTTTTGCTTAACTCATCTCATGTATATACTGTATTTTAGTCAATGCCACTGATATTGCTTGTTCTAATATTTATATATTTCTTAATTACATCATTTTACTTTAGATGTGTGTGTATTGTTGTGAATTGTTAGATATTACTGCACTGTTGGAGCGAGGAACAGAAGCATTTCGCTACACTCGCAATAACATCTGCTAAACATGTGTATGTGACCAATAAAATGTGATTTGATATGGTAGTCTATACCCTACATAGAGATCTGGTCAAAACTAGAGCACTGGGAGAATGGGGTGTCATTTGGGAGAGTCTAAGTCATTTCTTCTGTCACTATCAGGTATGGGCTGACTAGCTAATGGTAGTTGTAGAGCGATTCAGTTCCCTGTCCATGTGTCAGGTCTTCTATGTGCATTAAATAGGGAATAGTGGTGCCACGAGGACAGACCACACCATCTCTGGAGTCTACTGCTGTCTGCTATAGCTTCTGCTGGCCATGTCCAACTGGCCCATTTAACCAGAAAGCTTATAAAACACACACACACACCTGACACAGCTCACACAGACCCTTAGGCTAAGTAGCCCTCAAGAAGTCTTTCTGAACTAGAAGTTCTGGTTGTCGATCAAAAACAACAAGTCTCCACATTGATCTCCTTCCCTACAAGTCCCCCAGCCTCCAAGAAAACAGCCTTTACGTCCTTACTAACTGCATAACTCATTAGCTTCATAAACATCTGAGTTAGAAGAGGACCAAACATCAAATCAGGGTAAAGAAAATAAAAAAGGTTTTAGTTGAGATATGATTTAACACCATGGTGGTGGTAGCCGTGACAAAAGCAGGTTTAGGAACCTCGATGATGACTCATATCCATCTCCAGCTTACTAACCACCAAGCAGAGGAGCTACGCATTACCACGACCGGGGACTTGGTGATGCCGAAATATTGCCATGCATATTAAAAAACGGCTCCGTTTTGTCAGTTTATTATCTCCTCTACATCTATAAGACGTCACTAAGCAGCTGTGTCTTCTCTCCTCTCGGCAAAGAGAAGCTTTTATCAGTTCCAACACAGGCTACAGCCCACGCCGGAGATGGTTTACTGGAGCTAACGTTCGGAAGGATGACGGATGCTGGTGTTAGTCAGGCTACAGCTTTACACTCAACACTGACTACAGTCTTATTTCAAGCCTCTTGTGAATACAATGAGATGGAGCTAGTTACTGTGTGGACTAATTAAAGTTACCCCAATCAACAATGAAATATTATAGCTTGTTTAGATGGTGGACTACAGTGTACTACTGACAGCTCATCAGCAGAGCTTGCATCTGTTTAAAAACATGTAAATAATGATTAGAGATCCTCTTAGGTTCCTAGCTAATAAGGTTAAGTATATGCCTAGCCGGTTGACATGGCAACGACTGACCCGTCAACCACAAAACTAACCCCGCCCCCTGTCAAACAAATAGCGAGCTCTGTACCATAATCCAAAAACAGCCTGAGGGTGGTTACCAGGACAGTACCTGACCATCCACAGACCAACTCTTCCTGCTAATGCTATTCTGACATGTAAAGTCACATGCCTTTAAACTAGTGGATTTAAAGTCGTGGTCACCCCCCCTCCCAAAAAAATAAACATATAGGGTGAATTCTACTTTATAATTTCACTTCATAAATGTTTAATATTTTTTATTAAAACTGAATAATGTTCTGTAAACAAGTTCATGACAACAAATCCAATACATGTCATTTAAAACTGTGTTTAGTAAGCACAACTTTTATTTTGAAACCATCAGACCAGGGGTTCTTTCTTTTATGCCTTCTGCATCTCAGTACAAGAGGCATCACTGCAGTCCCTAGTTTGAATCCAGGCTGAATCACATCCGGCCGTGATTGAGAGTCCCATAGGGATGCGCAAAATTGGTCCAGCGTCGTCCAGGTTTGGCCAGGGTAGGCCGTCATTGTAAATACCAATTTGTTCTTAACTCACTTGCCTAATTAAATAAAGGTTCAATTTAACATTTACATTTTAAAAATGCCTTAGGTTAGGTGTGAAAAAGATTGCTGCAACCCGATTGGCTGAACGCAAAATTCTGGGAGAGCACGATGGACGCCTTTTGAATGCGATAGCCACCCACATACTTCCAATGGGTTTCATTGTAAATAAGAATTTGTTCCTAACTGACTTACCTAGTTAAATAAAGGTCAAATAAAAACACATTAAAAACCCAGAGCTGCCTTATTGCTATTATAAACTGGTTACCAACGTAATTAGGAGTAAATATAAATGTTGTCACACCCGTGGTATATGGTCTGATATACCACAGCTGTCAGTCAGCCTTATCTTATTTTATCCCCACCTTATCAATGCTATTGAGGCAAACAAAGGAGTGCTATGGGAGACCGTTAAAAACACATTCACTTGAGGATAGTGAGCAACCTAGTCATAATATGTTGAAAATGTGTATTTAAATTGCTGCCTGTTAAGAAACCAAGCTATAATTTGAGGTTGACTAAGACGCTAAAATAAAGCAGTAAGGTTAGCTACTAGAAAGTAGCATAAACATTTGAACACGGGCTTAGCCTGATCCAGCCAGCTCGCTAGTACACCACTGGTGTAGCGCTGCGAGACAAAGAAACAATTCCAAACTACAGATCTCTGGCATTTTAAAAATCATCATATCAACATTTAAATCCATCTTAACACACTAATAATTGGAGGACAACAAAAAAAGACGAGGTTTCTAATTTACAACAATGTTATCGACCACAGCGCCAACAAAATATGAGATATGATGTACAGATAGTGTTGAACTACCCTACACTGCACTGACATTTCTGAACGAAGCGTCGCCTTTGAAGGAACCAGGGCAACACTTTGTTGACAGATGTGGTTCCACTAGCGTTACCTATCTAGCGTTAACTACGTTACAGTAGTTAGCTACATACCTTTTTGAAAAACAACCACACGTTGTCTTTTTCCAACAATTGGCTCAATCTAGCCCAGGCAAGAGCGGAATGGCTAGTAGCTACCAACTAGCAGCTCACCGACGGGGGATGTGGTGCCAGCTCAAGCTAGCTGTGCAGTGCGTCACTGGATGCAGAGGAAAACTGGGTAGCTAGGCTACTGTTATTCCAAAAAGACGTTACTGTAAATCTAGCTAAACAACTGAAATACCCGATCAAATGTCATGACAACCACTAAATGTACCTTGTCGAGAAGCACGGAGACGCTGTCCTTTTGTCCCTAGGTTGTTCCCCCCAAAAAAGAGTAGCCACGACTCGGACAATTTGTTCCACGGTTCTCTACGTGATTCTGAACCTCTGAAGGCAGACTTGACTTTACTCGCCGATGTCGTAGCGTTCTATGTGACGCCCTCGCGTGAGATAACCGAAACCAATCAGAATGCTCTAACGGGAACAGGTGGCCAACAGTTGAGGAGCCGGAAGTGTATGTTAACAGGTTTGACGGGACCTGTAGTTCTAGGATTTTGTGTAACAGCCTGACACAATACAATTGTATTAACAACCGCAAAACATGATCCCAGGAAAATACTTCGACATTACATAGGACTTATGACATGTATGTCTATTGTATTTCAACATTCACAGTACCTGACGTCACAGTCCTTTGTATTCGCTTACTTATATTTGATTTATTTAACCTTTATTTAACTAGGCAAGTCAGTTCAGTACAAATTCGTACTAACAATGACAGCCTTACCCGGCCAAACCCTAAGCCGGACGATGCTGGGCCAATTGTGTTGTTAACAACAAAACTGATGCCTGCGCAACTATGGGTCAAAACAGACGGGTTGGCTTAGATTGTTGACAACATGCATGCTATATTTAGTGTCCAATGTTTATTGAAAACAAACAAATTTGCACAATGAGCACTGGGCCAATTGTGTGTCTGCCCTATGGGACTCCGAATCACAGCCGGTGGTGATACAGCCTGGAATCAAACCAGGGTCTGTAGTGACACCTCGAGCACTGAGATGCAGTGCCTTAGACCACTGCCCCACTCAGGAGCCCAAATACAATTGACAACCATTCAATAATTCAGTAGGTTACCACTCAAGATTCAGTCATAAACGGAGGGTTGTAAAGGTTAGGTTCTAATTGTGGGAATAGAGTGGTGATTTTCCCACAGTGTGTACATTAGTCTTTTACTCACACACAAAACACCAAGCCTATCATGGATGTGTGGCTCTAATTGCGTTTGGCTTCCTATCAGATGCTGTAAAAGTATGATAATACATTAAAACTCAATGACTAAACATGTTTGACTCTGATCACCCCACTTCTGGCCCAGGGCATGATGTCAGGACACACACACACACACACACACACACACACACACACACACACACACACACACACACACACACACACACACACACACACACACACACACACACACACACACACACACACACACACACACACACACACACACACACACACACACACACACACACGCCATTGAGTCCAGAGGGCATTTATAGCTTTGTGTGGTTGGGCATAAGATCTATGATGCAGTAGGACTGGTCGGCCATAGTAGCCTACAGTATGGTTACAAAACTCAGGCAGAGCATGCAGCTACATGGGCCAATTAGACAGTGTATTTAAGCATTTGCTTCATTTAGCATGGTAATGATCCGGAATGAAGTGTTGTCAACGTGTGCTGTGTTGTATAGGTCCAAAGGCTGATCCAAAGGAACATGGAGTTCTGACTGACAATCCGCCAGCTGGAAAAACATCACACAGCTACTAACCCTCCAGTCATTAGGGGCGGCAGGGTAGCCTAGTGGTTAGAGCGTTGGACTAGTAACTGGAAGGTTGCAAGTTCAAACCCCCGTGCTGACAAGGTACAAATCTGTCATTCTGCCCCTGACCAGGCAGTTAACCCACTGTTCCTAGGCCGTCATTGAAAATAATAATTTGTTCTTAACTGACTTACCTAAAGGTAAAATAAATAAAAAAATTACCTGAACAAACACACACATATAGCTAACCCTCCAGTCATTACCTGAACACACACAGCTAACCCTCTAGCATTACCTGTTCAGCCAGTCTGGGAAGCAGGCCGCCAGGAGTCAGGGTTAATGGAGGGTATCTGAGCCAGTCTGGGGTTGTGATTGGTTGTTTTAGCAACACCTTATTTGGCCCCTACATAGTTAACAGTTAGGTTTACAGCTTGGATGAATAAATAAACAGATGCTGCTTATCAATCTAGTTGAACGGACTACTTCTTATCAGACCTCAGGATAAGACCCAGGTACAGACAGTTCAAAGTAACACAACTTTATTACAAAAGCAGGAGGCAGACAAGTCAAGGGCAGGCAGAGGTCAGGAATCCATGGCAGTGTCACAAGGTACAGAACGGCAGGCTCAGGGTCAGGGCAGGCAGAGGTCAGGAATCCATGGCAGTGTCACAAGGTACAGAACGGCAGGCTCAGGGTCAGGGCAGGCAGAGGTCAGGAATCCAGGGCAGTGTCACAAGGTACAGAACGGCAGGCTCAGGGTCAGGGCAGGCAGAATGGTCAAAACCGGGAAACCTAGAAAACACGGAATAGAGAGAAAACCAGAAGCGGGGGAAAAGGCTGGCAGGCTTGACGGGACAAGACAAACTGGCAACAGACAAACAGAAAACACTGGTATAAATACACAGGGGATGATGGGGAATGGAAGACACCTGGAGGGGGGTGGAGACAAGCACAAGACAGGTGAAAAGGATCAGGGTGTGACAATTTCCTCCAAATCCCCCAAAATTGATTTTGATTCTATCAGACAGTGAAATGTGTCCGTTGACAGATCTGCTGGGGATGTGTGTATAGGGTTGGAAACATAGATACCACAATGCTGACAAAGCACACAAACAAAGTAATCCAACTCATTTTGACCTGGAGGGTGGTGGGATTTAGGGTGGGATTTAGGAGGACTTGATTGGAATGAAACTCAATGGCAAGTATTCACAAGCATGTCAATTAAAAAAGGTGAAAACTTAACAGCGAGAGAGAGGGGGGTGAGAGGGAGAGGGGGGGCAGGGATGAGCGAGAGAGGACAGAGACAGAGAGAGAGATGGAGAGAGAGAGACAGAGAGAAAGATAAAGGGAGAGAGAGAGAGAGACAGAGACACAGAGACGGAAAAAGAGAGACAGAGAGAGAGAAATATAGAGAGGCGGGGACAGGGATGAGAGAGAGAGGACAGAGACAGAGAGACATATACAGAGAGAGAGACAGAGAGAAAGATAAAGGGAGAGAGAGACAGAGGGAGAGAAAGATAGAGAGGGGGGACAGGGATGAGAGAGAGAGGACAGAGACAGAGAGACAGAGACAGAGAGACATATACAGAGAGAGAGACAGAGAGAAAGATAAAGGGAGAGAGAGACGGAGGGAGAGAAAGATAGAGAGGGGGGACAGGGATGAGAGAGAGAGGACAGAGACAGAGAGACAGAGAGGGGAGAGAGACAGAGAGAAAGATAAAGGGAGAGAGAGACAGAGGGAGAGAAATATAGAGAGGTGGGGACAGGGATGAGAGAGAGAGGACAGAGACAGAGAGACATAGACAGAGAGAGAGAGACAGAGAGAAAGATAAAGGGAGAGAGAGACAGAGGAAGAGAAAGATAGAGAGGGGGGCAGGGATGAGAGACAGAGACAGAGAGACAGAGATGGAGAGAGAGAGACAGAGAGAAAGATAAAAGGAGAGAGACAGAGGGAGAGAAAGATAGAGAGGGGGGGACAGGGTTGAGAGAGAGAGAGTTCATTTCTAATAGTATTTTGTTGATGTTGTTACATTTGTTAATTCTCACTTTTGTTAATTGTTAATTTCACTTGCTTTGGCAATGTAAACACACGTTTCCCATGCCAACAACGCCCCTTTGAATTGAATTGAGAGAGATGGCAGGGATGAGAGAGGACGAGATATGGAGAGTCACTGCCCTAAATCTAGGTTTAATACCTACTGCTTAAGCTCCCTGTATGTTGTTATGAACACACCTCAATCTCTGATCACAATGCAATGGAACAATGACAGTAATTCTCCCATCCATTCCATCAGGGTTGGCCTTTGCTTTCTCTCACAGCCCTCCGTTGTCAATAGAAGATTCTGCTCTCTCCCATCAGAGAATTTCTAAAGCCGCAGAAAAATAATTCCTAGAACAGATTTCTATATCTACAGTTGAACTAAATCTAAAATGGGCAGAGCATAGATGTCCATTTGTAACGGATTTCCTCCTCTTCGTCTGAGGAGGAGTAAGGATCGGACCAAAGCGCAGCCTGGTAAGTGTTCATGATGATTTTAATTCAAGAAAGCACTGAACACTGAATCAAAACGATAAACGATGACGTGAATTTACAAAACCAAAACAGTACCGTGTGGCCCAAACACTCACACGGAAACAAACTCCCACAAACCAACAGTGAAACCCAGGCTACCTAAGTAGGATTCTCAAACAGAGACAACTAACGACACCTGCCTCTGATTGAGAACCATACTAGGCCGAACACAAAAACCAACATAGAAAAACCAACATAGACTGCCCACCCAACTCACGACCTGACCATACTAAAACAAATAATAAAATAACAGAACTATGGTCAGAACGTGACACCATTCTAGTCATTTTATTTCTATGAGGGCAAGTGTGCTGTCAGGGGGTGTGTCTATAACAGTGTAGTATGTATGGCCATATACAGGGGTACAGTAGCTG